>NC_041393.1:611776175-611778415 GCF_002162155.2 Triticum dicoccoides | reverse complement strand
AGGGGATCCTTGTCTTTGAGTGGTTGGATCCGATCGAGCACTAATGCAACCTTGTATTCAAAGGATCCAACAACCATTCACCCGTTCACCATATATAGATCCATATCTACCATCATTGTCCCCATAGTTATCAGGTTGGCTCGACTTTTCAAGTGAACCCAACCCCCGTCCTCCTCCCCGAGTCAAACTGCTACTAACTCATAGTTGCATGGTAATTCAGCCACCTCTCCTACCAATATATCCTAACCATCATAGAGCTTACTACATCGATGCACTTAACTAACGAGTCAAAGAGGGCGAGTCTACATATGGAGACATAACAACAGATCCCCCATATACAAGTTCTTTCTCAACACTAACTCGACTGACAATGTCTACCTCCACTCACCATGCCCCAACTCAAGTGATGAAGAAACCAACGTCTTTTGGGTGTGATCGACATGCTAGTGACCTTTGCAAGAGGTGTAGTCGTTAGTGCCCTCCTTAGGTTTGGGCTGGTGTTGACGCACCTCCCTTCGTTTATTGCTTCTCTCTCTAGCAAAAATGAGGTGTCAATTTTTTGGGAGTTTTGATGGTTGTTTCGCTTGTCTACCGGTATCCCAAACCTAGTATAGCTGGGTAGTGCAACCGCGTGTGGGGTTTTGCTTGGCTTTTTCATAGTTAACCAAAAGTGTATGGTTTTCCTATCTAATTTCCCTTGTTAATTCGATCAACTCTCTCATAATGAAATGCAATTGAGGAAGATCCCCTCGATGTTTCGTTCTTTTGTTTAAATTAGAGACCCCACAAGGTTAAAAATCAGGGCATGTACAATGGTGTTATCTTAGGAGTGCCTTGTAGGATACATGTGGAGGTGGAGAAAAGAGAAATTATAAGAAAAGGCTTGTCTTCTCTTATTTAAGAGATGATCTCTTGCACAATATGCCTCACCATGTTTTTAGGAATAACTAGTTATCGAAGATAAGGCTAAGAGATAACCCATTGTAGATATGTTTTTTTGTCATCTCTAAGTTACATGCAAGGTTTAAGATAAGACTATCTTATCAACCATTGTACATGCCCTCACTAATTAAGGAGAACTCCTTCAAAAGATTACTCTCATCTCCGTAGGCTGCGACAAGTGGCGCACTACATGTGCGCCACTTGTCGCAACTTGTGAGTTTTCCTCTTCTTCATAGATCTGTTTATTCAAAACATTTTAAGTCTTAAACCGTGCATCCAAATATCGAACTATTTTCACCGTGATTCCTCGCGTCGAGATTCAAAACTAGATCCCATGTTGATAGGTTTTGACGAACTTTTTTTCATGAAAAAACCGGATGAAATAAACCTGTCAAAAAACCGAACCGTGAGCATGTTTTTTCCTTTTTCGAAAGCCGTTTCCGAGATGTACGGACATGCCTCTCGCAGCAGCAAATCCATGCCTCTCGTGAAAGCAAAACCGTGCCTCTCGCGGAAGGAAAAAAAGAAGAAGAAGAAAACGTATTTTTTCATTTTCTAGAGGCACGGTTGTGCCTCTCGTGAAAGCTTGTGCCTCTTATGAAGCAAAACCGTGCCTCTCACGGAAGAAAAAAGAGAAATTGCATTTTTGTTTCCTTTTTAAGAGGCATGGTCATGCCTCTCTCAGTAGAAAATCCATGCCTCTCATGGAAACTAAACTGTGCCTCTCATGGAAGGAACAAAAAATAGAAAACACATTTTTTTTCTTTTTTGAGAGGCATGGCCGTGCCTCTCGCGGAAGCAAAACCTTACATCTCAGGAAAGAAAAAAGAACAGAAAACACATCTTTTTGGGTTTTTTAGAGGCACGACCGTGCCTCTCGCGGATGCAAAACCATGCCTCTCGCGGAAGCGAAACCGTGCCTCTCGCGAAAGCTAAAAAGAAGAGAAAACACTATTGTTTTCCATTTCTGAGAGGAACGAACGTGCCTCTCGGGGAAGTAAAATCATGCCTCTCATGGAAGGTAGACCGTGCCTCTTGCAGAAGAAGAAGAAAACATGTTTTTCGCGCAAAAACCATTTTTTGAAAAAAAAAATGTCGAATAGCTAAATACACTGGTAGAAAACCAAAAAACCAAAAAAAACAAACATCTAAGAAGCAGAAAACGCGTGCGGAGAAATAGAAAACAAATTCAGGAGGGAGCGCTCAGAGCGCGACACGATTTCATATACCATCTTAAACTCCAAATCAAGCATATCCCTGCGCATTAGAGGATGATCCCAGCATCCCCTACCCTGCCT
>NC_041393.1:611728023-611775961 GCF_002162155.2 Triticum dicoccoides | reverse complement strand
CCCACCCGCCAAATAGGGAAGCCCTGTCTTTGAGTGGTTGGATCCGATCGAGCACTAACTCAACCTTGTGTTCAAAGGAAACAACAACCAGTCACTCGTTCACCATCTATAGATCCATATCTGCCATCATTGTCCTTGTAGGTATCAAGTCGGCTCAACTTCAAGTGAACCCAAACCCCCGCCCCCTCCCTGAGTCAATCCGCTACCAACTCATAGTGGCATGGGAATTCAGCACCTCTCCTACCAATATATCCTAACCATCATAGTGCTTACTGCGTCGACGCACTAAACTCGCGAGTAAAATAAGGCGTGTCCGGATATGGAGACAGAACAACAGATCCCCGATATACAAGTTCTTTCTCAACACCAACTCAACTGACAATGTCTATCTCCGCTCACCATGCCCCCAACTCAAGTGATGAAGAAACCAAAGTCTTTTGGGTGTGATCGGCACACTAGTGGCCTTTGTAAGAGGTTTAGTCGTTTGTGCCCTACTTTGGTTTGCGCAGGTGTTGACCCACCTCCCTCCGGTTATTGCTTCTACTCCCTCCTTCTCAAAATATAAGACACGGTTTGACTTTTCTGGTCTTCGTTGCACAACTTTGACTATATTTTTTATTATTATATGACTACAAAATTATTATATATACATATGAAATAAAATTGCTTTGCAAGACAAATACAGCGATGTCATTTATACATGTTCAATTCATATACTTTGATATATATTAGTGGTCAAAGTTGTGCATCAAAGACCGTAAAAAGTCAATCGTGCCTTATATTTTGGGAAGGAGGGAGTATCTGGCAACAATGAGGTGTCGGTTGTTGGGTATTTTTATGGTTGTCTCGCTTGTCTACCGGTATTCCAAACCTAGTATAGCTAGGTATTCTGTGCGGTTTAGCTTGGCCTTTTCATAGTTAACCAAGAGTGTATGGTTTTCCGATCTAATTTCCCTTGTTCATTCGATCAACTCTCTCGCAATGAAATACAATTGTGGGAGCTCCCCTTGAGGTTTCGTTCTTTTGTTTAAACTAGAGACCCCGCAAGGTTCGAAATCATTAATTGAGGAGTACTTCTTCCAAAGATCACTCTCATCTCCCCAGGTTGTGACAAGTGGCGCACTACATGTGCGCCACATGTCGTAGCCTGAGAGTTTTCCCTTTTTCGTAGATACATTTATTCAAAACATTTGAACTCTTAAACCGTGCATCCAAATCTTGTACAATTTTCACTATTGGATTCATCGCGTCAAGATTTTCAAAATTAGATCCCTTGTTGATATGTTTTGAGGAACTTTTTTCACGAAAAAACCAGAAAAAAAACTGGTCGAAAAAACCAAATCAGGAGCACGTTTTGTTCCCTTTTTGAAAGCCGTTTCCGAGAGGCACGACCATGCCTCTCACGGAAGTAAATCTGTGCCTCTCGCGAAAGAAATATCGTGCCTCTCGTGGAAGGAAAAGAAAAATAAAAAGAAAAAGAAAAATAAAACCGTTTTTTATTTCCGAGAGGCACGGCCATGCCTCTCATGAAAGCAAAACCATGCCTCTCACGGGAGAAAAAAAGAGAGAAAATGTGTTTTCTTTTTGTTTCCGACAGGCATGGCCCTGCCTCTCATGGAAGTAAATCCATGCCTCTCGCAAAAGCTAAAACGTTTCTTTCATGGATGTAAAAGAAAAGAGAAAACATATTTTTTTTTTCATTTCCGAGAGGCATGTTGCAGAAGGAAAACCGTGCCTCTCATGGAATGAAAAAAGCAGAAACGTGTTTTTTCCGTTTCCGACAGTGCCTCTCGCTGAAGGAAAACCATGCCTCTCATGGAAGCTAAACCGTGCCTCTCGCGGAATATATTTTTTTCCTTTTTTCGTTTCTCATGAAAGGAAAACCATGCCTGTCGCGGATGCAAAACCATGCCTCTCATGGAAGCTAAACTATGTCTCTCGCGGAAGTAGAGAAAACAAACATATTTTTCGTGCAAAAACAATTTTTTGAATATATTTTTGTTGAAAAACTGAGAAAGACTGGTAGAAAACCGGATAGCCGGAAAAAGAAATAATACCATCTAAAAAAGCAGAAAACATGTGGGATAAAAAACAAATTTCGAAGGAAGCATTGAGAGCGCGACACGTGGCGGCTACTGGGAGTGCGTTAAGTGACGCGCTCTCAGCTACCCCAAGTGATTTTTGGAAGGCTCACGAATGAGCGCTCGATTGCCATGGCAAGGTTTCTTCCAAAAGGTGAAATTGGGGAAATGGAAAAGGCCTATTGGCCCATGGGCCATGACGATGGGAAGGATTAGTTGGACACGAACACGGCGAACTCGACATACTCCATGCGGAGTGTGCACTGAAGCATGCTAGTGCTTTTATAGACAAATCGAGACGACGTAGCTATTCCACGAGATCCCAATTCCACCTTCACCAAAACAAACCTCGAATCCCAGCCACCAACCCAGCATAGAAATTGCTCGTGGCGGTGGGCAGAGATCGGAACTATGGCCGGAAACGAGGAGTCTTCCTCGCTGAAGCCGTGGAACACCAAAAATACGGCGCGACCACAGGCTGTCAGCGGCGATGAGTGTCCGCTGAAGATCTGCTCCACCAAAAGGAAGGTGCCGACTGACGGGCATGATGAGGACGATACTGTTCTGGCCGAGTCAGCCATTGATGAGACCAAAGAGCAGGCCACCAAAAAGAGCAGGCCAAGATGCTGATGATAATCTCTTGTTTTTTAAGGGTAAGTTGGAGCAAGCTCTAAATATTAAAGGTATTTTGTCGGCTTATGAGGAGGGAACTGGCCAACTATTAAGTCCGGATAAATGCTCCATATTATTTGGCAAAAAATATTCTATGGAAGACCAGGTGTCTATTCTGGTTATCATTAAAATCACGATCGATGGTTTTGAGGATAAATATCTAGGCTTGCCTATTCCAGAAGGTCGTATGAAGGCAGGTAAGTTTCAATCCACCAAAGATAAGGTGCTCAAGCGGGTTTCAAATTATATTGAAAAATATGCTTCGAGCGGAGCGAAAGAAATCCACATCAAGTCTGTTATTCAAGATATTCCCGTGTATGCGATGGGTATTTTTAAATTCCCCGCTGAGGAGTTATCCCATATTATCACACATTTTTGGTGGCGCGATGAAGAGAATAGGAAAAGAACGCATTGGCTAGCTTGGGATAAGATGACGAGACCAAAAAGTGAAGGGGTTATGGGCTTTCGTGATCTTCGGCTTTTTAATCAAGCACTTATGGTGAAACAAGCTTGGCATCTTTTGTTTTTCCCACACTATCTGTGTGCTAAGGTGATGAAAGCTAAATACCATCCTCATGGGCACCTTATAGATACGGTACTCCCTCAAGCTACTTCCCTTACTTGGCAAGGAATTATGCATGGCCTTGAATTGCTAAAAAATGGCATTATTTGGAGAGTGGTCGATGGGACTAGTATAAATATTTGGAGGGATAATTGGATCCCTAGGGGATCTGGCCTACAAATTTGCGGAAAAAATAACAGAACTAGGATCAAATTGGTGTCCGAGTTATTTTTGAGTGGATCGAGGAGTTGGGATGACAACCTGATAAGGCATCTATTTTATATTCATGATGCAGAGGAAATCATATAGCTCCGTATTCTTCAAGTGGGCGAGGCAGATATTATTGCATGGCACCACGAGAAAAGTAGCTTGTTCTCCGTGAAGAGTGCGTATAGACTAGCTCTGAATCTTAAAGAGACGAGGATTGATTCTGGCAATTCTAGTGATGCCATAAATGGGGATAGGAGGCTCTGGAATATTATTTGGAATGCTAATGTCCCCCAGAAAATTAAAATTTTTGCCTGGAGGGCTGCTTCTAATAGTTTGGCGGTTCAACTCAATAGGGTTAAACATCATCAAACTACTCTAGGTACATGCTCAATATGTGGTATGGACGATGAGTGTATTTTTCATGCATTGGTGGTTTGTCCCAAGGCTCGTGTGTTCCGTATGGCTTTGAAGGATGTGTGGAAATTACCAGCGGAGGAGACCTTCAAATATTTTGGACTGAAAGAACATGCGGTGCCCCTATGTTTGGTTTTGGTAATTGATGACAATATCTATGGACTAATGGTTGCCTTGAGTTATATTTGAAGGTTTTGTCCATAGGCTTTTCTTGAAGTCCATGTGTTGGTTTCAAGGAGTTCATGAGTTGACCAAGGTGCTATTAAGGAATTATCCAAAGATTGGTCATGTGAGTGTTGAGCTTATTGCAAGCATGTCTTGAAGAAGAAGATTGTGTGATCATTCATGTTTACCTTCAAGACATCATCCAAATGAAGAGAGTTGGAAAGATCCAAGGTTGATCATGAGTTCATGACTAAGTCAAGAGTGAATCAAGTTGATCAACTCACAAAGCGTAGAAGATGTACCAAGAGGGATCAAGTGATCCCATGGTATGGTAAGCATTGTCCATTGCACTTTGTGTACTAACCCATGGTCTATGTGAGAGTTCTACGTGGGGTTAGGTACGTGTCCATGGGCTTGCGTCAAGAGGAAGATATCATACAACCCATGGAAAGGATGACATCAAGTGGTGATCGTCATCATGATTGTCTGTGCAAGTTCAAGTGGAGCATCACGATGAGATCAAGTGCTTGAATCTTTCCATCCTTTGTGGTGTCAATGGTCTTGTTAAGATGTGCCAAAGATAGGCTTACCCATAGTGGACTATGGGGGAGGAATAATCTAGTCTTCGTCGAGCCAACGCAATCAAGAAAGGTGGTCCAACTTGAGGGAGTCAAGATCGTCATCATCTAGCTCAAGTGGACCATGTGCAAGGCAAAGGTTTGCCCTTGATAGGATTTCTATTTTACCGGTCTCGTAGTGGTAGTTGGGAGACAGGATTATAAGATCGTTTTCCATACTATCAAGGGGGGCTCTCAAGTTGGTAGCTTGATCGTATCGTTAGTAGATAGCTCAAACCATTGCGTCCTTGCATCATGTTTCTTGGTTATTGTTTGGTTCTCTTTGTGATTCTTATAGCTTATGGTCATCTTGATGACAAGCTTGAGTTCATCGAAAACGGAGTTTGCATGCGTCTTCTATGATGTTTTCGGTGTTGGAGATTTTACCGATCTTATCCGAGGAAGGGTTCTCACCATTTTCTTATGGGCATTTTATAATTTGCTTCTTATTGATATTTCTTTCAAGATTGTGTTATCCCTTGTCGCTAGCTTTCCAACAAACTTGGTTTCATTGAATTCGGAGTCCGTTTGCAAAAGTTGTGGCAGTTTTGGTGTTCTGAAAAGGCTGCAACGGTACTACCGTGAATTGGAGCAGATGTAATTTTTTACTACCGCTCCAAAGCGGTACTACCGCGGCTCCTACAGAGGTAGTACTGCTCTAGACCAAAAACTCGTCCCAAGTCCTGCGGTGGTAGGCCCGGATGTATTTTTTTAGTACCGCTCGCAAGCAGTAGTACCGCCACCCTTTGCGGTAGTACCGTGATCCCTAGCGGTAGTACCGTGAGGACGAGCGGTGGTACCGCTCCGGTGGTTCTACTGGCCTTTTGCCTCCTCGCTTTTGTTTTTCAAAGGGGTACTACCGCCCTAGCGGTAGTACCGCTCCTTGGAGCGGTAGTACCGCTCTGTGCGGGCTGTGAGCATAACGGTAGGATTTTTCCCCACCTATAAAAGGGGGTCTTCTTCGCCAATGAACCTCATACTTTGAGCTCGTGTTCTTCTCCCGTTGTTGACCTTCTTCGAGCTTGCTAACTCTCAATCCCTCCATGGATTCTTGATAGTTTTTAGGGAAAAGAGAGAGGAGATCTAGATCCACATTTCCACCAATCACTTTCTCCTCTATGTGAGGGGAACCCATTGGATATAGATCTTGGAGTTCTTGGTGTTCTCCTTCTTGTTCTTCCTCTCATCTTCCTCCCTAGCATTAGTTGCTTTGGTGGGATTTGAGAGAGAAGGATTGGGAACTCCGTGTGCCCTTGCCATTGCGTTTGGTGCATCGGTTTGAGTTCTCCACGTGATACGTGGAAGTTACAAGTTGAGAAGCTTATTACTCTTGGGTTCTTGGTACCCTTGAGCTTGTTACTTGGGTGCTTGGACACCCTAGAGCTTGTTCCTCTTGGGTGCCTTGGCGCCCTAGACGGTTTATGTTGTTCGAAGCTCAATCATTGTGGTGTAAAGCTCCGGGCAAGCGTCGAGGTCTCCAATTTGGTTATGGAGATCGCCCTGAGCAATTTGACGGGTACCGGTGACCGCCCCCAAGGGTTGCCAAAGTGTACGGGTTCGGTGACCGCCCCCAAGGGTCGCCATTTGTACGGGTTCGGTGACCGCCCTCAAGGGTCCCTTAGTGGAATCACGACATCTTGCATTGTGCGAGGGCGTGAGGAGATTACAGTGCCCCTAGTGGCTTCTTGGGGAGCATTGTGCCTCCACACCACTCCAAATGGAGATTAGCATCCGCAAGGGTGTGAACTTCGGGATACATCGTTGTCTCCGTGCGCCTCGGTTATCTCTTACACGAGCCCTTTACTTATGCACTTTACTTTGTGATAGCCATATTGTTTCTTGTCATATATCTTGCTATCACATAGTTACTTATCTTGCTTAGCATAAGTTGTTGGTGCACATAGGTGAGCCTAGTTGTTTCAGGTTTTGTGCTTGCCAAATTAACCGCTAGGTTTATTCCGCATTTGTTCAAGCCTAAACCGTAATTATTTTAAAGCGCCTGTTCACCCCCCCCCCTCTAGGCGACATCCTCAATCTTTCAATTGGTATCAGAGCCTCATCTCTCTTTATTAGGCTTTACCGCCTAGAGAGTAAAGACGTCGACTAGGGGATTAGGATTCTCTGACACTCTTAGTTTCGATGGCACAAATTTTGATGTTTGGGTAATTCGCATGCTTAATCTCTTTAGGGTCATGGACCCAAATTTAGAGCGAATTGTAGATATGGGTTTTTCTCCTTCAAAGGATCCCCAAAGATTATCTTTAGAGGATGAGAAAAACTCTTATCTCAATGCTCAAGCTTCTAATGTGCTTTTCGATGCTTTGAGCAATGTAGTTATATTTCAACTCATGCCGTTCCGGGATGCTCATGAGTTGTGGACGAAGCTTCAAGATAAATATGGTGTGTCCAAGATTTGTGGGGATGATTGTTCTCCCTCCACCTCCGGTCGTATAGTCTTCTCAACTTCTTCTACTTCACCTACATGTGATTTTCCACAAAGTAATGATATGGTGAGTAGTGTTGGTCATTGCAATGATGATAGTATGCTTATTGTGGATGATCCTTCATCACTATATTATTGCAATGCTCCTTCTTTGGGCTTTAACACTTCGAGCACTCCAAATGTTTCACATGCTTGTGTTGATAGTCCTTGCATATCATTTAGAAATTGCTTGACTAAATCTCATGATGATATGCTTGCTATGTCTTGTTGCCATGATAAAAATGCATCTATTTCCTCGAATTGTTGTGCTAACAATGTAGAGGAAACCCAACACTCCATGGAATAAGATGTGGTGTTTAATGGTGTCTCAAGGGATCCTACATCATCATCTATTGCTTTTTGCCGTATGGCTAAGGCATCAAAGGTATCTCCTACTTTGTACCCCAATATGTCTCTTGATGATGATGCTAATGATGATGAGGATAATGATGAAGAGAATGATAATGTTGCCTCCTTAAAAACTAAGGGGAAATGATTTTTAAAGCTCTTCATAAAAATAAAATTGCTCGTTCCAACTTCATGGAAATAATTTCCATTGCCATTGATAGCAAGAAATACATTGAGGAGTTGGAATCTCATCTAGAGGAGCATGAGGTCACCATTGAGAAAATGGAAGCTCATGAGCGTGATTATGCAAATGAGATCGCAGAGCTATCTCAACCTCTTGAACATGAACAAACCACCTCCGAATCTCTTAAGGAGACTTTTTCTCTAGAATTATCTAGAGTGAAGAAATCTAGTGATAGAGCTCTTGAGGTGGCCAATGTTTTTGAAACTAAAAATGCTAAGCTTGAAGTTGCTCATGCTAGACTCCTTGAGGATTTTGAGCACCTCAAAAATGGCTCAAGGGTCATCAAGGGTGAGCTCATCAAACTCGCCGAGTCTCATGCTCAACTTGAAGCTTCTTATTTAAAAGAGCTTGCCAAGTTGCCTTCTCCTCTTGTTGTTAATGATGATGCTTGTGGTACTAACTCTATTTCTTGTGAAGCATCCATTTAAAAGGATAATGCTGAGCTAAGGGTTCAACTTGAGTTGCTATCTAGCAAGTATGGGAAATTGGAAGAAAGTCATGAAAAGCTTTCTATCTCTCATGATGATCTTCTTGTATCCCATAATGTTCTAAAAATAGCTCATGAGGCTATGATTGCTAAGGTAACATCTAGTGAGCCTCATGTGGACATTAGCACCACTTTTAGTCAAAATGCTATATTGACTTGTGCTAGTCCTCGTAATTCGTCTATGCATAACATTGGTACATCTTGTGATGAATTGCTTTCCTTGCCTTGTTGCTCTAATGATGAAGCTTATTACTTCCTCTAGTACTTGTGTTGAGACTAACCATGTAGAGGAAATCAAAGAGCTCAAGGCCCAAGTCACTTCTTTGAAGAAAGACTTGGAAAAGAGTCATGAAGGGAAATCCACACTCAACAATATCTTGAGTGTGCAAAAATCCCCCAATGACAAAGGTGGACTTGGATTCAACTCCAATAAGAAGAATAAGTCCAAGATGAACAAAAAGAAGGGCCAAGAAGAAGTCAAGAATTAGGCCAAGATTATTTGCTTCAAGTGCAAAGTAGAAGGGTATCATGTTAGATCTTGCCCATTGAAGAAGAAGCCCATTAGTGACAAGCAACAAGGGAAGTGGCCACAAGTTCACTTTCATGCTCAACCTCAAGTTGAAGAAAGGTCTCTTCCCAAGAAAACTCGAGCTAATGCTTCTCAAGTTGAGAAATCAAGTGAGAAGAAAGTGAAGAGTAGACGTTGCTACCTATGTCGTGAGAAAGATCACCTCACTTCTTCATGCACAAGTGGTAACGTATCCAACCCAATTATTATTGATGATGTCTATTCTCTTGGGAAGGATAATGTTGGCAATGTGTTTGCAAAGTTTGTTGGTACTCAAAGTGGTGTCAAGAAAAGAACAATTCGGGTGGCCAAGCCTATTGTGACTAACCTCTTAGGACCCAACTTGGTTGGGGACCAACAAGCTAAAACTTGATCAATAGGTGTTGATGGAGGTCATTGGAGACTTGGCTACATTATGAAGAATTAAGGGGTCTTCATCATTCATATTGTCTCAAGCCAAGTCATTCGGATTATCAAGTTTCTATCTTATACCCAATGTTCCCCCTTACGGTAACTTGTGCTTAAATTGTTTACATTGAAAGTTACTTCCCCCTTAGCGTGTTGTGGTTTTGTACCTTGCATGTGCATGTATATGTTATGCTTCCAATTTGCTTATCTTAAGAAATCAAGTATGTGCATGTTGGTTCGCACATCATGTACGTGTGTGTAGTGTGTTGAGCCTTTGTTCATCTTGTTTATATCTTAGTTGGATCTTGTGAGAGATTAATGGAACATCCCATTTTGGGGGAGTGATGTGCTTTGTGCACCTCACAATCCTAAAAATGTGTGTACATGAGGAATACCATCTAGTATTGATATTACAAGATTATCTAGTCTCTATGTGGTATGTCTTCTCATGAGAAATTCAAATTCTATTTGGTCCATTAATTATCTCTTGTTGGTTCTCTTTTGCATCTTGTTAAGTTTTTCATTGGTATCACATTATGGGGGAGTAATATGCTATGTGTATATTACAAGCCTAGAAAATGTGTACATTCGAGATATTGTCACTTAGAATTGTTTTTGTAAATTATATTGTTCCTAGGTGGCATGTTATCTCTACAAGTTGCAATTTTCTTGTGTTTGGTGTGAAGATGATGTCGGATATCCTTGTTATCTACCACCGGGAATTATTTCCAAATACTTCTTGTCTTTTGACAATTGGTACTCACTTATGTGTGGTAGAAATTATTGATCATCTTCACGTTGGCGTTTGCTATTTATTTGCCTTATCTCTTGTCAAGTTTGTGTCAACTCCCATTGCCTTCGGTGCCACTTGAGGATCTTGTTGTTTTCTTGGTCTTGTCTAGTGTTTTCCTTGATATAGTGAACGTGGTGATCCTACCTTGTGCATTTTGTATTCAAATGCAAATTCTCTATAATGCACAACTCGTGGGGGAGCTATCCTATTTTCTATAAAACACTAAACTTGTGATCCATTTTAAGTGTGTGTTGGTGGATGGCAAGTTGTTTCTTTTGGTACTTTGTGCCATCATGAAACTTTGTAGAGAGCTTGGTTTGTTTGGAACCATCCTCTCCTTTGGGAGTTTGACACCTTTTCTGTGTGTTCCAATGGATATCTCATTCCTTGATGTATCTTTTAATGACATTTTCCAAGTGATGATTTCTCCATTTGGTATCCTTTTCACTTGGTTTTTCCTTGTATTTTGGTATGGGTTCTTGAAAGTCTTGAGCATGCATTTTAACTTCATGTAGTTCCTTTGGCATGTTTTCTTTCTTTGACCCGATATATAGGGGAAACTCCACCAAGTCTCAAATTGGATGAGATGTGCATGAGATTCATTTTCATATCTATATGCACATATCTATGTGGAGTTCGTCATATGTATTGTTGGTTCTCTAACTCTTTGGTCCCAATGAGTTTGGGTACCATTTTGTTTGTGTTGTTGTTCTAGGAACAATTGGAGATGCATTGGATGCTCGGCTGACTCACAAGGAAGGTGGTGCCATCACGTGCTTATTAGAGTCAAGCTAGGATGCTCAATGAACTACTATCTATTACCTTCAATTGGTTTCTTCTACATCCTTCCAATATTTTCTCTATAACAAGTATCTATTCATGCATTCTTTTCTTGCATTCAACATTATGTAGGTTGCATCTTGGCATGATAGTCATTGCATCTTGTGATACTTGTTTCCTTTCTCAAAGCATCTCAACGATGATCTCATGTTGCTAGTTGTGATGTCTTTGATAGTTGTGTGGTAGGAATTCATCTATATACAATAAGACCATATCTATCCATGTGCTATGCTTCGAAGCAAATATCTTATTGCTATATCTATGACTTCCTTTTGGATATCTTGTTCCTTCGTGTTGTAACTATTCCGGGTGTACATCCTTCTTTGTAGATATATATCATCATGATTTCGTCTACCTAGAATCTTATACACTTGAAAGAAGTTGCATATCTAGATGATATCCTTTCTTCCACGACCACCTTGTCTTTTTTTGGTGGCTCCATGAAAGCTTTTGCCTTGAGTGTGTGTCTTATCTCGTTGCATCTTGATGCACTCTTGCGTGGTGAAGATTATTTTCCTCATGCTTATCTCTATGAGGCTTTTGCCATCTTAATTGGTATCCCTCCTCTTGATGAGGCTTTCATCTTCTATCTTCACCATGGGTTCTCACAAGTGTTAGTTCTTCATTTTGCATTTTTAGTGTGCTTGTGAACCCTTTTGCTTGGTGTGTGTGGGGAGGACATGTCATGCACCTTGTATCTCCACTATCCAAGACTATGTTGATGCTTAATGCTCATCCGTACATTAGTCTTCTCAAGTGCTTTGCCATGACTCACACACATCATTTTGGTTGAGCCTACTCTTAAGTTGCCTCTTTTATATGTTTTTCAACCATTTGTTTGTTGCAAGTGCTAGGTTTTGTTTCCTACATTCTCACTTGCACGTGTTGTAAGCTTCTATTGATTTTGGGGGAGCTATGATCCTATTTTGTGCACTTTGTATCCAAATACAAATATTCTTATGTGTGCACAAATCATCACTACAAGAAATATGTCAACTTGTGACCTTCTGTCAGTGACCCTGGAAGAATTGGTCATAAATCTACGACCATTTGAGACCAATTGGTCAAAAGCTGTTCGGGGGGCTCCAAACCCTGAACTACAACGACCATTTTGGTGAGAAAGGTCGTAATTTCCTTACATGAAATGGTCATAAAGCAGATATCACTAGTCAGCTGCCTTATTTCTAGCTAATCACGACCAATATAGATGGTCACAACCTTGAAAATTATGGTGGATTGCTATGACTAGGCGCCACCTCATCAGTTTGGCTTATGTGTCATGTCCACGTGTCAATTTTTGCCCTAGGTTATGAAGCAACCTATATTTCTGTCATTCCCAAAATTTGAAAAAAATCTCATAAATTCTTTGGGTCATATCTTTGTCAAATATGTAAAAAACCTTCCTTGCCTAGTTCAAAAATAATTCAACAATATTCATTTTCCTATTCTGTTCAGAACAACACTTTGTGAAGGAAGTTCTATTTATATATTCTTGCTTGGCCTCAAAAATTTTGGGCACTATTCCTATCCAAATCATTGCCCTCATGACAAAATTCAGCTCCATTTGCTCACTAAATCTTCCTCGGCAAATTTCCAAAGTTTATGTCCAGCTAGAACCTTTGTGAAAGAAGTACTACCTATGCATATCCTAATGAGTTGAATTTTTGCCACATATTCTATATGCCTGTGTAACTTACCTACACCAAATTTGAGCTCAGTTCATTTACCCAATTTCTCTCACTAATTTTCTGAAGTTTTTGTCTAGAGAAGAGCATTGTGAAGGAAGTGCTATTTATATATTCTTGGTTGCCCTAAAAAATTTTGGGCACTCTTTCCTATCCAAATCATTGCCTCATGAAAAAATTCAGCTCCATTTGCCCAGTAAATCCTCCTCGGCAAATTTCCAAAGTTTTTGTCCACCTAGAACCTTTGTGAAAGAAGTACTAGCTATGCATATCCTAATGAGTTGAATTTTTGCCACATATTCAATATGCCTGTGTAACTTACCTACACCAAATTTGAGCTCATTTCATTTAGCCAATTTCTCTCACTAATTTTCCGAAGTTTTGTCTAGAGAAGAGCATTGTGAAGGAAGTACCACTTTGGCATGTCAAAATGCTATCCATTTTCTACAATGCTTTCCTATGCCCAAATAACCATCCTCCACCAAATTTCAGCTCAATCCATTCATTGTTTTGAGCCCAGCTTCAACATTCGTATTTATGTCCAGTGTGGTACTTTGCAAAGCAAGTACCACCTAGGCTCCTCCTTTTGAGCCGAAAATTTATGAAGACAGTCTTCTTAGTAACTGATCATCCTCAGCCAAAACTCACGCCCATTAGCCATGTGCATTTCCCGTACCGCTAATCAAACACTTGGCTGCTAATTCATGTTTGAGCATAGTTCGGTCTCCTCGTGAGAATATTATGTTGTAATTTTATTCCTAGCACCTACCTTGGGAGTACCGAACCCACTAGACATGCCTAGGCCGCCCAGAACGCATGGAAATGTCGTGGTCATGCGGTGACCACGTGGCGGGTATGCGAGTTTACGTGGTCTGGAGTTGGGGCCCTCGGCCACTATCCAAACCTCGATGTATCTCCACCAAACCATGTATTTCTGATTTAATAGATACTTATGTACCTAGAAATTATTTTTGTAAAAAATAAAGAGCAAACTATGAGGCAGATGCATTTCAAATTTGACCCGCTTCCTACTGAATCGACAGAAATTTGTCTTTTGCACAAGAGGTGGATCAAAGCTTTTAACACCCAACCATTTGGTCAATTGTGCATTAAATATGTCCTCGTATTTTAGAAAATTGATTTGGTACAATTTTGAACAAATATTTGGTAGGTCCTTCACAAAAAAAAGCTCATTTTGGGCACTCGAAAAATGGAAAATGATTTTTTCATGCAAAGAAAATGATAACTTCCTTAGGCAACATTGTTTGCCATTCCAAGATGCACCCTTATGCACAATATAATATCATTTAAACAAACTATGCCATGAATGTGGCCATAAGATTGAGCATTTGGGTTGAAAGCCATGCATCTTCACACTTGACAGCTCGTTTCTGAGTACACTTTTTAAAAATAATTGTCGTATTACAATTTTATTATTTTCCCTGGTAACTTGGTCAAATGTAATAACACAATGTGAAGCTTTTCTAATTTTTTTAAATTTTTTTTATTTTTTATGTCCGTTTCAAAATGCGGTCAAAACGGCGGGAATGACCGTTCCTAGCTAGATGTTGAATCTTGGAAAAAAATTCATGTTTCTATGATAAAATAGATACTTATGTACCTAGAAATGATTTTTCAAAAAATGAAGAGCAAACTACGAGGTAGCTACAGTTCAAATTTGACCCGCTTCTAGGTGAATCAGCGGAAATTTTTCTTTTTCGTGAGAGGTGGATCAAAACTTTTTACACCCAACCATTTGGTAAATCGTGCATTAAATATGTCCTAGTATTTTAGAAAATTGATTTGGTACAATTTTGCAACAAATATATGGTAGGTCCTTCACAAAAAAACTCATTTTGGGCACTTGAAAAATGGAAAATGAAATTTCCGTCAAAAGGAAATGAAAACTTCCTTAGGTAACATTGTTTGTCATTCCAATATGCACCCTTGTGCACAATGTGAGATCATTTGAACAAACTATGCCATGAATGTGGCCATAAGATTGAGCATTTGGGTTGAAAGCCATGCATCTTCACACTTGATAGCTCGTTTCTGAGAACACCTTTTTAAAATAATTGCCGCATTACACGTTTATAATTTTTGCTGGTAACTTGGTCACATATAATGATACAATGCGAAGGTTTTCCAATTTTTTGAATTTTTTATGCCCGTTTCAAAATGCGGTCAAAACGGCGGGCATGACCGTTCCTAGCTAGATGTTGAATCTTGGAAAAAATTTGGTGTTTCTCTGATTAAATAGATACTTATGTACCTAGAAATTATTTTTGGAAAAAATAAAGAGCAAACTATGAGGCAGTTGCAGTTCAAATTTGACCCGCTTCAAGCTGAATCGGCAGAAAATTGTATTTTTCAAGAGAGGTGGATCAAACCTTTTGACACCCAACCATTTTGTCAGTTGTGCATTAAATATGGCCTAGTACTTTAGAAAATTGATTTGGTATAATGTTTCAACAAATATAGGGTAGGTCCTTCACGAAAAAACTCATTTTGGGCACTCGAAAAATGGAAAATGTATTTTTCGTACAAAGAAAATGAAAACTTCCTTAGGCAACATTGTTTGCCATTCCAATATCCATCCTTGTGCACAATATGAGATCATTTGAACAAACTATGCCATGAATGCTACCATAAGATTGATCATTTGGCTTGAAAGTCATGAATCTTCACACATGATTGTTCATTTCTGAGAACCCTTTTTAAAAATAATTACCGTATTACAAGTTTATTATTTTTCCTGGTAACTTGGCCACATATAATGACACAATGCGAAGGCTTTCTAATTTTTTGATTTTTTTCAATATTCTATGCTTGTTTCAAAATGCGGTCAAAACGACGGGTATTACCGTTTGTAGCTAGGGGTCGATTCTTGCAAATATTTTGGAGTATCTATTAAGAAATAGATACCTTTGTACCTAGAAATGATTTTTGAGAAAATTAAAGAGCAAACTATGAGGTAGCTGCATTTCAAATTTGAGCCGCTTCCAGCTAAATTAGCAGAAATTTGTCTTTTTCACGAGAGGTGGAACAAAGCTTTTGACACCCAACCATTTCATCAATTGTCTGTCAAACATGGACTAGTATTTTAGAAAATTGATGGAGTCCAATTTTGCAACAAATATTTGGTAGGTTCTTCATAAAAAACCATTTTTGCCGCTCGGAAAATGATTAAATATAGCTAGAAAGATTAGAAATGCATACAAATTGGTGCTCATCCATAAAATGTGGTCTAACTCTAGTGAAAATTTGTGTGGTGCCCTTTTGAAAAATATTTTTGATAGCTGCTTCACAAAATCACTCTATTTTTAGCGCTTGGAAACTATTTTAAATCACAGAATTTTCAAACCAATCAGAACACTTCTCATGGATCACCCCCCTTAGCCGATCTGAACCATCCACACTTGGTGAATCCAATGTCTCTCACTTGGTCTCAGCAGCCCAACCAAAATCCTAGCAACCCCTGACCGCCTCTCTCTCCCCGCAAACACACCCGCCGCCGCCCTCTCTCTCCCTTTGTCCCCGATCCAAAATCCAGATCGACATCGACGTCCCTCCATCGCCGCCCCCTCCTTCCCCATCCCGCCCCACACCGCCAAACTTCCTCCTCCTCCTCTCCCGATTCCTCAACCCAAGCCCCAGCCTCACCGCCGACCAACTCCTCTCCCCACCCCGCCGCGGTCGGCCTCCACTTCTCCAACCCCGGGCTCTCTCCCATCGGTGCACCCCTGCCGCCCCCTGTCGGTGTCAAAACCGGCGGATCTCGGGTAGGGGGTCCCAAACTGTGCGTCTAAGGCTAATGGTAACAGGAGGCAGGGGACACGATGTTTTCCCAGGTTCAGGCCCTCTTGATGGAGGTAAAACCCTACTTCCTGCTTGATTGATCTTGATGATATGAGTATTACAAGAGTTGATCTACCACGAGATCAGAGAGGCTAAACCCTAGAAGCTAGCCTATGGTATGATTGTTGTCATGTCCTACGGACTAAACTCTCTGGTTTATATAGACACCAGAGGGGGCTAGGGTTACACAGAGTCGGTTTACAGAGGAGGAGATCTACATCCGAATCGCCAAGCTTTCCTTCCACGTCAAGGCGAGTCCCATCCGGACACGGGACGAAGTCATCTGTCTTGTATCTTCATAGTCCAACAGTCCGGCCAAAGTATGTAGTCCGGCTGTCCTGATACCCCCTTATCCAGGACTCCCTCAGTAGCCCCTGAACCAGGCTTCAATGACGATGAGTCCGGCGCGTAGATTTTCTTCGGCATTGCGAGGCGGGTTCCATCTCCGAATACTCCAAAATTAATTCCGAACACAAGGACTGTGTCCGGCTCTGTAAGATAAATTCCATACACCACCGTAGAGAGAATAATAATCCATGAATCCCATCTGCTGACAGTTCTTCAAAAAGTGACATCACGCCACGGTCCGGTTTTTATTCGAACCGTTTTTTATAACTTGCTACCGCACACACCACGAGGTGGTTTCCTTGGCACGTCCTGTCAGGGCAGAGATCGTGTCCCCCTTACTACGGGATTCTCATCAATACGGTTATGGGTAATCCAACCGCGCATGTTGGCATGACTCCGTGTTTTTAGGCAAGTCCCGAACGACTATGTTCGGGGACGCTTGATATTCTTCCCCCTTTATAAGGAGTCAAGGCCTACCCCTCTATCTCCACGCTCGCACATCTCGCATCCTGAGTTCCAACACCCAAAGCTCGAGCCTAAGCACCCCGGATCCTCGATCATGTCCGGATCTGACTATCAAGGCCGATGGATGGCTTCCTCTGTCACAAAGGAGCTATTGCAAAGCTCAGGGGGGGCTGGGTATTTGACCGCCGATGTCAAGCACAGGCTTCCTGCTCCCGAAAAGGTTATGCCCGCTCCCGAAACCAACGAGAGCTTCGTATTCGTTTCCCACTTCCTCCGGGGATTAGGTCTTACTCTTGACCCTTTTGTGAGGGGGCTCATGTTCTACTACGGGCTAGATTTCCACGATCTAGCTCCGGGATCCATCCTCCACATCTCGTCATTTATCATTGTGTGTGAAGCCTTCCTCCACATCACCCCCCCCCCCCACTTCGGCTTATGGCTCAAGACTTTCAATGTGAAGCCGAAGATGATTGAGGGGCGGCACGCAGAGTGCGAAGGCGCCATAATAAGCAAGAATGCTGACGCCCCGTGGCCCGAAGGCTCCTTCCCGGAGGTATCAGATTTATGGAAATGGAGGTGGTTCTATGTCACGGCTCCTCGAGGCTCAAACTAGGCGGCCGCGCCCGCCTTCCGCTCGGGCCCTCCACCTCAACTAGCATCGTGGGCCAACGTGGGACTAAACTGGGGGCCTACGAATGATGTGCCAATGCTGCAAAGGCGCATTCAGGAGCTCCTCAAGAGGGACATTAGTCTGGTCAAAATAATCCAGGTAATGCTAGTTCGGCGGATCCTGCCGTGCAAACTTCGACCTCTCCGGATGTGGGAATTCAATCCAGAAGGTCCGCGAAGCATCCAACACTTCTTCGGCATGACGTCCGAAGGGATGTATAAGTTGTTCTTCGGACCACGAGTAGAGTGTCCGGACACCACCGGGGATGCGGGCCTGAGCTACAATCGCCTCGATACCCAAGTAAATAACCCTATAACCGAACACCTTGCTTATATCTGTCATAGCATTGTTCTGAACGCTGTCCGCAACCAGGATTGGCTTAGCAAGGCGGAGAGGATCAGGTGTCCGACCCCGCTTCCCGAAGGCTTGCCTGGCCCGGCAATGGCCAGGATTCTTGAACGGACACTAAGTCAGGTGCCACCAGAGAAAGCCGAAGAGAAGAGTGGGGAGGCCAGGAGTGGGCCTCACACATTGCGCATCCGAACCGGGGGAATTAGCTTCTCCATGGAGGAGGAGAATTGGGAAGGTGAATCTGAGATGCCCTCCCCCCGCGGAAAGAAGAGGGCTGCCTCCGAAGACTTGGAGACGGGGGCGCCTAAACAAGGGAAGAGAGCTTCACCAAAGGGCCCTGCCCCGAAGGGGGTCCTCACCACACAGTGCCCGAAAACGGGCCAGCCCTCCACCAAGCTGTAAGTTTAATTAAACAAGGAACTTATTGGGTTTCCCTCTGAGAGTAATAACCAGGACCTGTTTTTGTAGTCCGGTCAGCAGTTCATCTCAACAGGGCTCGTCCTCGGGGGATCTTCCTCCGGATATGATGGAGAGTGAAACCCCACCTGCCTCTCCGTCCCGTGAAGCTGGCGACCCTGAGGTATCTTCATGGAGGAGTCCAGATCCAATGGGGCCGGAAGCTAACACTTCGGCCTCCCTGAGCCCGGTGCGCTCGACTCCTGTGACGGACAAGGAAAAGGGTCCGGGAGAGTCCGGTGTCCGGCCAAACACACTGACGGGCCTCCTAGAGTCAGCTGCTCTCTTGGAGGATCATCGTACACTAATGGGTACGGTGCTGGAGAAAATCTCCTCCGCCACAAGCGGTTTAAATGAAGCTTTCAAAAGCCTGCTCAAAGGCTTTGAGGTAAGCTGCAAAAATACGCAGCTTTTAGTTGTACCGCATGCGATACATGCGCTCTGTATAGATAGTAGCCCCTGAGACTGTGGATGCCAACCGATGGCGGCAAACGGAGGATCAAATTCTCAAATAATAATCGCACTTGTATTTCTGTGCAGGTTACTAAGTGTTCGGCTGTAGACCAAGCCGCTGAATGCACCGAATTGAGGCGGCAAATTGACGTGGTGGAAGCCGACGTCACACTTGTTAACAAGCGATTCGAGGAGTCGCAAAGTATGCTTTCCTATATCCACATCTATTTTGGGAAATTGCAAAAAGGTTGTAATATTGATGTGATGTGATGTAGTTGCAGGCGGAGCTGCTGCCATTGAGGCCCTGAGGGCGGAGCTTGCCCTTGCCAAGGAATAAGCCCGGGTTAGCAATGCGGCTGCCTTTCGGAGTTGAAAGCCGAACAGGCCGCTCATCTCTGAAGCGAAGAAAAGATAGCCGAGGAGTTGACAACCAAACAGGCCCCTCATCTCCGAAGCGAAGAAAAGATAGCCGAGATGGCTGCGGAGTTGAGGGACGCCGCCGGCCGGTATGAGCTTCTCGAGAAAGAGAACCAGGCGAAGGCGGCTGACCTAAAGAAGGTGCTGGACTCAGCAAAAGAGACGCATTCTCAGATTAGAGACGCGCGGGAGGAACTTCGACAAGCCGGGGAGATCGCGGCTGGAAATCCTTATCTGTTATGGATGCAGTTTTTAGATCCAAAGTATGCTCCATTGGATAAGCTATGGAGTGCCGCAGATCAGTATGCGGACTTGGCGAAGAGTGCGGCTGATGCAGCCAAGTTGTTCAAGGACCATGAGGACAATAAAATAGAGAGACTGTTCTGGTCGCAGTTTAATGCACCAGCGCGCTCCTTGCCCTTGAGTGAGAAGATGGACGATGTAGCCGAGCTTGATAGACTATCCGGCCTTGCAATGAGGTCTGTAATAGACCATCTGTGGCCGAAAGGGCCGAAGCCGGATAGTTACTTTGGTTTGGTGCAACAATTATTTGGTGCCAGAGTGCAGATTGATGCCGTGAAGAGATCGGCGTGCATAGAGGGTGCATGGATGGCTCTTGCCCGTGTGAAAACATACTGGGCGGATATGGAGGCCACCAGCATTACAACCCATGGTCCGGCAGGAAGCCAAGACCCAGCCGAGCACTATTTTGAGCAGGTCATAGAAGGTGCTCGTAGAATAGAGGCGCAGTGCTCGAAAAATGTCATGTTTGAGTGACGATTTTATTCAATGTAAACAATTTATGTGTTTGATTATTGCATGAAAGTATTATAATGTCTCCTGTGTGGCTGTTTATGAATGCATATAACATGAAAGTTAGCAGTCGTTGGCTTCGGCCCCCACGCATATAATGCGAGGGTGTTTGAGAAAATATGCGTGAACACACTTGATCCAACGTCTTGTTCCGTTAAGGAGGTGATTGCACGTCGAACCAGGCAACCAGACTATATAGCTGTAACACTTTACACTTAGCCATAGGAGTTTGAAAGGTGGGGCTACTATGTAGCCCCTGGTACTTCCGCGAGCTTCCGGATACGGTGCGCGTACTTGACCGGTAGACCGGTCCTTCGTTAATGCGGAGGAATCCTATAGATTCCGATTGGTCCTCGAGTGGTTGACCAGTCTCTCGCTATATCATGACAGTCAGTTTTTGACTTTCTCTACTGAGGTGCTCGTCCGGAATAACCAGGGCACAATCGCAGTAGTTCTCCTTTGGCCGCCTTAGCCGATAGAACGGAATGTAAGGTAGCAAACCCAGGAGCCGGGCTAACCCAACATTTGACCAAAGACATGATTCGGAGCTAATGCATATAAGGCCAAATTCGTCACGCTGAACACTCCTGAAGGTATTCGGACTTTATAATATATATCGGGCTGAATGGCGCCCTTGACCCTGTGATTCCAGGTACGTGCATTGATCTATCGTGGTCAAAAGCCTAGAATGCCAGTATCCCTTATAGGTTTATGAAATACCCATGGGATTTCAAGTAACAAAAGACAGTAAAGAAGGTTTACACATGGGCTTAATCTAAAGAGAAACCTATGGGCGAGGCCCTGCTGCACATCTGCGTCTGTGTCTCCGTTGTGCCGTATCCTAGAAGGGTGTCGCACTGGTAGTGTCTGTAGAAAAGAAAAAGGAAAACATGCGAGAAGTTAATTATGCTCGAGAAATGCTCGAGATCCAGCCTGTGAATGAGGCAAGCCGAATTGTGGGCTTTTGTTACATGTTTGCAGCCCCTTGTAATATTTATGGGGACACAGGTACAGCCCCTGGCTCAGGTTTATCTTAGCAGGAAAAAATGGTGTGTTGGACTCGTCTAACCGTGTCCGTGGTCTTGACGACCGATCATGGGTTCTGGTGGGAGAGGCTGCCTAGAGTCCGGCAGCGGGAACTGCCGCATACTGCTCTGTGTTTCCGCTAACCGTGATGACGCCACGTGGACCGGGCATCTTGAGTTTAAGGCAGGCATAGTTCGATATTGCGTTAAAGCAAGCGAAGGCCGTTCTTCCCAACAGTGCATGATAATCGCCGTTGAAGGGGGCGACGTTGAAGAGTAGGTTCTCGCTTCTGAAGTTGTCGGGAGAACCGAATGTCACTTCTATTATGAGGGAGCCCCAGCAGTGGGCTACTATGCCTGGAATCACTCCATTGAAGGTGGCGTTATTTTGACTTATTCTGGATGGGTATACCCCCATCTTGCGGACGGTGTCTTGATGTATCAGATTAAGACTACTGTCGCCATCCATTAGGACGTGAGTAAGATGGTATCCATCAATTATTGGGTCGAGTACCAAGGCAGCCGATCCTCCGTGTCGGATACTGGCCGGGTAGTCCCTGTGATCAAAAGTGGTCGGGCAATTTGCCCAGGGATTTAATTGGGGGGCTACGAACTCTGCGTGAGTTGTGTATACCAAGTTTACCGTTTTGACTTCTTGTGGGAATTATTTCTGGCCCCTGGTATTCGGCTGGCGAGGCTCATCCTCGTCTTCGCTTGGTGTTTCCCTTCCCTTGTGTTCGGCATTTAACTTGCCAGCCTGCTTGAAAACCCAACATTCTCTGTGGGTATGATTTATAGGCTTGTCGGGAGTGCCATGGATTTGGCACAATCTGTCCAGGACTTTGTTCAGGCCGGATGGTTCCTCTTTACTGCCTTTGAATGGCTTCTTTCCTTGACCAGGTCGAGAGCCCCTAAATCCGGCGTTGACCGCTGTGCTGTCCGGACTATCGTTATTCCGATGTTTGTGCTTATTGTGTCGTGGCTTCCCGTTGCCATCTCGGATTTCGGATGTACCCGGGTCCCTGGTGCCTCTACAGGCCAACCAGCTGTCCTCGCCCGCACAAAATCAGGTCATGAGGCTTGTTAAGGCTGCCATCGTTCTCGGCTTTTCTTGGCCGAGGTGTCTGGCAAGCCACTCGTCTCGGATACTATGTTTGAAGGCTGCTAAGGCTTCGGCATCCGGACAATCGAAAATTTGATTCCCCTTAGTGAGGAATATGTTCCAAAGTTTGCGGGCGGACTCTCCGGGCTACTGTATTATGTGAGTTAAGTCGTCAGCATCTGGAGGCCGGACATAGGTCCCTTGAAAGTTGGCCCTGAAAGCATCCTCAAGCTCCTCCCAACTTCCAATTGAGTTTTCGGGGAGGCTTTTCAGCCAATGACGAGCTGGTCCTTTCAACTTGAGGGGGAGGTATTTAATGGCGTGGAGGTAATCCCATGAGCCATATGTATGTGAAGGATAAAATCCTCAATCCAGACCCCAGGGTCCGTCGTTCCGTCGTATGACTCTATATTCACAGGTTTGAATCCCTATGGAAATTCATGATCCAGCACCTCGTCTGTAAAGCATAGGGGGTGTGCGGCCCCTCTGTATCTAGCCGTGTTGCGGCGTGCTGCCGGCTGCTATTGCTCCCGGTGTTGATTCTGGACTGGTATTTGATCAATATGATCGTTGTGGTGGCCCTCATCCCATGTTGGAGCATGTCCTCTGGACCCATAGATGGATCTGGCTGCACTGGCCTTTTTGTCCAGGAGCGCTCGTAAATTGTGTGCGGTATCGGTGGCTGCTCTATCGCGGCCATGAGGTGGTTGGTCCGGCTGAGTAGCCGTATTTTTTTTGGTCGAACGGGTGATGCGGCTTCATCGTCAAATTGGGGTAGCAGTTTGCGCTTTGGGTAGCACTTTGTGTGGTGATTATCGCCATGTTTCCCTTCGGTGTCCAGCACCTTATTCCATCTTCGGTTGAGCGTGTCCTGCGCGGCCTTAGGCCTTTGCTTCTTCTTCTTCAGGCTCCGCGCTATGGCCAGGAGTTTTCTACGGAGGTAATCTTGTTCTGCATCGTCAACCGGACTGTTCTCTTCTTTGGAGGTAGCAGGATGAGTTTGGCCTTCTGAATTTATCTGATTGGGCATCTGCTCCGGGCTGTATTCACCATGACCTGGTTTGTCCTGCTCCATCGCTGGGTCCCTATGGCTGTTGTTGCCTTCGGAATCAACTAGAGTGTCATCCTGCTTTGGGTTGTTATTGCTATTTTTACTATGACTGGACCTGAGGCGGCGCTTACGCCGCCGTTTTTGCTTTGGCCCAGGGGGTTTATCCTCTGTTGTGTCCTTTTTTGTCACCTTTGTCTTCTTTGGGGGTGTCTACCATGTAGACGTCGTATGATGAAGTGGCTGTCCAGCGCCCCGCGGGCGGTGGTTCCATATCGTCCCCTACATCGACGTCCATATCATCGATGTTATTGGGGTCGGAGTCAAGCATGTCTGTTAGGTCATTGACAGTGGCTATAAAGTGGGTGGTGGGGGGTTGCGATTTTCCTCGTCTTTCGTATCCCACACGGGCCGGACATAGTTCGGCCAAGAGTCTTCTGACAGAGAGAGAGACCTTAATGAATTTAGCATGTCTCCGAAGGGTGAGTGCTGAAAGATATCCGCGGTGGCGAACTCCATGAATGGAGCCCTATTAGATTCGATGGTCATGGCTGCGCGCGGTCCGGAACACACTGTCGGAGATGAGTCCAGGGGTACAGATTTCCTGAGGAGAGGAGTCTGTGTTTGGCTCCAACGCCGATGAGAATGCGGCCTTCGGGGCGGGGTCTATCCACCCGTCCTCGGGAGGCACAGCCTGCTCTGGAGCGAAGTCCGGAGCTGAAGCAGGTGCGATGTTCCGAATACTGTCCGACTGCAGAACTAGGTCATGCTTGTCGTGATTGTTCGGCACACCTGACATGGGCCCAAGTCCGCCGAAGATCAAGTCTCCGCGTATGTCGGTGGTGTAGTTTAGGTTTCCAAACCCGACCTCATGGCCAGGGGCGTAGCTATCGATCTGCTCAAGATGGCCAAGCGAGTTGGCCCGCAGTGCGAAGCCGCCGAACACGAAGATCTGTCCGGGAAAAAGGTCTCACCCAGGGCAGTGGGGTTGAAGGTTGGAGAAGCCATATAGCCTTGCAGCAACGACACATGGGAACTCTCAATGAAAGCACCAATGTTGGTGTCAAAACTGGCGGATCTCGGGTAGGGGGTCCCGAACTGTGCGCCTAAGGCTAATGGTAACAGGAGGCAGGGGACACGATGTTTACCCAGGTTCGGGCCCTCTCGATGGAGGTAAAACCCTACTTCCTGCTTGATTGATCTTGATGATATGAGTATTACAAGAGTTGATCTACCACGAGATCAGAGAGGCTAAACCCTAGAAGCTAGCCTATGGTATGATTGTTGTCATGTCCTACAGACTAAACCCTCCGGTTTATATAGACACCGGAGGGGGCTAGGGTTACACAGAGTCGGTTTACAGAGGAGGAGATCTATATCCGAATCGCCAAGCTTGCCTTCCACGTCAAGGAGAGTGCCATCCGGATACGGGACGAAGTCTTCTGTCTTGTATCTTCATAGTCCAACAGTCCGGCAAAAGTATGTAGTCCGGCTGTCCAGATACCCCCTTATCTAGGACTCCCTCACCCCCACCCTCTCCCCTTCCCAAGATGCTCAGGCGGCACCCAGATCCGCCACCGCTGTCCTCTACAACCACGCCAAGGCAGCGGCAGATGAAGGAGGAGTTAGGGGCGGAGCGACGGGCCCTTCCTCCGCCTCCGCAGTCCATGGCGTCTACATGTCATTCCTCCGCCTCTATCTCGCCGACCTTGCTACCTCGGTCGCTGTCGCGTCCGCCACCGACCAGAGGAACGACACCTGCGGCGCCGGGGGACCCTTCACAACTATGCCTGGGGAGCTCGCCGACGCAGCGACTGTAGGTGAGGTAAGGGATTTCTTTCATAGATTAAGGAAGGGGTTCGGAGATGGGATTGTGAATGCCGGAGGGTACTAGCTGATTGATTTGCTGGTTGAGCACCTTGATTCTTCCTCTAGTTTGGTCGGCATCACGCCTAGCCTTGGTTGTGTTGTCTGTTGATCCAGCGATTTACCAAGGGGTTGGATTCAGATAGACGATTGTGAATGTGGGTGGCTACTAAAACAAGTTCCTACCAGCCAGTTCCTTGTCTATTCCACCATGTAGCAATTACTGTTCCCCACTTGCTAGGCTGCTGTTTGTCTCTTCGCTTGATTATGTTGGCATGATTGGATGATTTGTTTCTTGATATGGTCATGTAGCATCATGTAATAGCTCTGATGACTTATTAGCATGTATTGTTAGTTTCAATGCTATGTAGCATCATGGAATGGTTCCGTTAACTTGTAGCATGTTCTGTTAGTTCCAGAGAAAAAGCAAAATCCCAGCTCCGGCTTCTTCATGATCCATTGGTTCTGCTTTTACCTGCCTGTTGTCATGTGAATTGCTCTGTTGTTATCTAGCAGTTCATTTGAGGCATGATTGAACAAGTGCACTCCTTCATTTGTAGATCTAATCACTCTCATGGTGCATGTGTTGTATAAAATTGATGTCGTGCTTGTCGTAGCCACAGATCAGTTGCGTTGTTAGGTTCAATCCCTTCTGAGTTCTTCGGAGTCCAAGCCTGGTCCATATATATACTATATTGTTATTGTTCTTGGAAGGATGGATGTGTTGTGTGGTTGGCCAATATATGTTTGGCTGGTGCAAAATCCTCATGATATAAACTGCTATGGTTTCTACTGCACTTAAAACTATACTGAATCTGCAATAAACCTGATGACGTACATAGTAGTTGGCAGTACCCCTGTTTCAGGGGGAGTTATAGAGGCATTGTGGAGTTGTAAAATTTACTTGTTTGTCTGAGAGTTTGGGTTCTATGTCATGAACGACACATAACACTGTTTGACTTCAAAGCTGGCTTCAACCACACATGAACAAGGATGAATGAGCACCAGCATATGTTATCCTAAAATTGGCTAACTGCAGCTCATATTGTTTTCCCCAGGTAGCTCATGGCGAGTGATGTGTCAGCCGTCTTGATCCTTTTGCTCTGTTATTATATTTTAGCCATGAAGGATTTACTGCTAGTCAGTTCGTAGTGGTTCTGGCTGTTTGCTGAACTTCTGTTCTTGCTTGTGCTAATTTTTTTACTGTTTAGATGGCTCAATTTACTTCCAATTTTACTCTTGAGTCTTCCCATGCATGCATACTCTGTTAATTTATTTCGAGTGCCCATAATTCCCTCTCTTGTAGCACCACCTGTGCTCTTGTCTCACCCATAACAACAATTTACTAGTAGTATATCTCTTGGCTTGGGTGCTAGCTTAGGTCCCTTCTACTACTACTCCACTTAGTAACTGGTTTGTATTCTATTACTTTGTACCTGTGTGTGTGAGTTGTATTATATTCATCTTCCTCAAGTACTACAACACTGGTAGTTGTACACTATTGACAGCCCATCTAGTTTATTAACTCCAAGTGAAGTGAAGTGGGCATAATTCTCTAGATACGTTACAGAGTGCTAGTATATGTTTCCTTGCCTCACCCACACAATGTACTAATATGTATGTCTTTAGGCGTGGTGCTAGGTCGGTTCTTCGCCTTCGAGAAGGCCCATCGCCTCGACCCCACCTCCAGCGGCGCTAGAGTTCACCTTGTCGGCCGACAACTACAAGCTCATGGAGGAGGTCTACTTCGGCACAACACCGTTGTGTACCGTGCCATCTTCCTCCCGGCCAACCGGACCATCACCGTCAAGTGCCTCGATCTTGATCGACTCAACAGTAACCTCGTGAGCTCCCTCTCTATCTCTCTTTCTCTGTATCGCGGCTCTGTCTCTGATTTTTCAGTTCATCATTGCTGACGCCCCTGTATAGGAATAGGATTGGGCGGTGATGACTTTGATCAGGTAGATGTGGGAAATTTTTGGTATGTGTTGTGGATGCAGTCCAGCTGGTCTATGTTAAGCTGGGACGATCCATCCATTTATAGTTTTTTATATTTTATTACAGTGAAAATGGTAGTACTAGCTTTAGTAGCATCAGGCTTTAGCTTTCTTCTTACTGGAGTTACCAATGGCTGACAGGTTTTGATATACTGAATCCTGCAATTTCTGTTACAGATTTTCAGCTTGATCCACTATTTTGGTCAGTGATTTGCATTACCCTCGTCGCTGCTCTGCTCTGTACATATATAACCTAGGACTCTTATCTATATTATTATCAGGGGCACTCTTTGGTTGCTATTCTACAATTATTAGTTTCACAAAGACCGCTTGTAACTCCTCTGGAAGCACTACGGTTTGCGGCCTCTAGGATGGTTTGTCCTCACTGCATATGCTGTTGTGAGTTAATTTGACTTGTTAACAATGACTGTCAAACAATCAAACGCAAGCAAATTAAATGTTTTCTAGTATTCCGTATAGTGCTTGCTATGGAGTGTATAGTTTTGAATGGTTCAGTTATACAGAGCTCTCCATGCCCAAGATGAGAAATTCTCGCTGTCAATCTGTTGGATGCTATCATTTTTTACCATCATATTATATGTGCCGCTCAACATTCAACCTGCTTTAATCTGTACTAGTATTCAGTTCGTACCTCATCTAGCACACTGCCTAAAATTGTCACTGTTCTTTCAACGAAATTAGTAGAATTACCTTGTGATTCCTCTATTTGCTTCATATTATGGTTGCTCTACTGCTAGTGTCTTACTAGCTTGTTCTGGCTCATCGTGTTCCTGCTTGTAGTTGATTTTCCATGTGCCTAAGTATATGAGTAGTACATGTGCAAGCAAACATTTGAACTCAAACCCATCTATCCTCTATACTATACTATACTGAAGAAGTAATGTAGATGGATATACATGCAGTTTTATTAAGTGAATGCCATGCAAACAACTAACTTGCTCTTGTTCATGTAGATGGAGTAGGAGGATTAGCAGCAGCAGCAAATGAGCCTGATGGTGAAGAAGCACCTGATGACCAGAACTCGTTCAAGAGCTCTTTAGTCCTTCCAAAACAAGGTCTTGATGTCCCCCTTACAGAAAAATGTTCATATATGTTCCTGCATGATGCGTGTGTGCATGTTGGATGGTCACATTCTAGTGTACTAGCTAGCCAGTAAGCTTGTTTTGCTACCGGATGATTGAATGTCATCTCAGTTTGTACCTCGTCTAGCTCACCGCCTAAAATTGCCACTGTTTGGTTAGTGCATCCCTTCTTGGTTGGCTAAACATATCAGTTTGTTTGATCTGGAGCATTAGACGCTCTCCATCGACGACCGAGACCCCATGCCTAAGCTTGTTGATTGCTTAACTTTATTCATCATCTCCATAATATATTCATTTGATTGCCTGCTACATCTCCACTTAAATACTCATAATGCTACTGTCCAAATTTTGTTCAATTGGACTGACTATATATCTCTTGTTAAAATTGTGGTCTTGATCTTTTGTTTAAACCTGAGATATCATGCATAACTAGCTCTTCCTTTTCAGTCTAAACCAGAGACTTCTTTTGTTTTATATTCAAATCTATGACTGATGGTCAGACCGTTGTTTTGCTGTGTTTGATAAACCTGAGACCTATTTCTATTCTTCTTCAGGTCACACTGCTGTTTTGCCGTGCTTGATAAACCTGAGACTTCTTTCTATTCTTCAAGGCGGTTTTGTTTAGGCCAGCCATGGAGCAGAAAGAGGTAAGGTAATGATCCTGATGATACTCTTATCATTTTGTTTATGGGAATATGTGTCCAGTCAATGCATGCTCTGGATGCTAGCTCGTCCTACTGGGCAGTATAGCTAATACTTTTCTTACTTGTTCTCACAGACCCGATGAGGCCATGATGCTTACCTTGCTGGAGCGTATCAACCCCGACCATGGCACCACATTCATAGTCTTGAGGTAGCCGTGCTGCAACTGCATCAATGCAATCTTCTCTGACTAGATAAGTCTTTGGTCTATCCCATTATTTTCTTTTGTTACTTGGTCGATGGGCCATGATGCCATGACATATATTATTGTGTTGATTCCCTATGTGATGCAGAAGCTATGGTGTTTTGTTTTGAGTCTGTTGTAAATTGTAATTGATAATGGTTTGTGTAAAATTAGTGTAGAACATATGTCTTGTTATCTTAAATCATTTGTGTCGTGCTTAATGAACCATCTAAGATTGAATCTTTTTTTGTGTTCATCATCTAGAACCATTCTGGGAGTTTTGGTATTCATGCAACAAATGTGCGTTCTTGTCTCTTGTGAAGTTTCTGTGAGCTAGTCCTTGTGGTTATTACTGTTACATGTTACATGTAGATACGCTTCATGATTTAGTCCCTAGCTGTTGTCTATATTTGTTTTTATTTTGTTTCTAACTCTTTTGGTTTATTGTTAGATGTCTTTGTTCAGCCTGTACGGACATATCCAGAATTGGTATTTCCTCTCATTTAAGGAGCTCCAGCCTGAAAGTGAAGAAGTCAGGAGTATATTTGTAGTAGTTATATGTTGTGATAGTACCACATGTAATGATGAAATGAATTATGTAAATATTGTGCTATTAGCCAAAATTGGCATGTGGTTTGATAATTTTCATTTCTTTGTTGTTCTCATTGAAATAATTGTGTGGAAATTGAAACCTGGGTTGTCTTTAATTAGAACTTGACAAGTGGGACCTAATAGTATTTGGCATCTAAAAAGGCCATTTTCCAAATAATATTCACAGGAAAAAAATCTAAAATTAAGGAAATTGACTGTAAAAAGGCCGAGGCCCAATTGAGAAATAGATGCGACCCAAAAAGAAATGGTCTAAAAAAGGGTCACGACCTTGGAAATAGAAAGGCTGAAATGCTGGGCCTGGCCCATGTTGCTGACTAAAATTTATAAAAATAAAATAAAAAAAGCTGAATTGTTGGGCTCGGCCCATGTAAAGCGTCGGATTGGACCGGGCTAAATCTTGCCAACGACCTTTTCAATTGGTCGCAATTTTGCCACGTCACATTGCCGCGTCGGATCCGATGTGGCCTTGGTAGACATTCAGTGACCAAAACAAAAGGTCATGGGTTCAACGACCTTTTGTTTTGGTCATAAACGTCTATGACGTTCTCCCGAAGAAGGTCGTTAATTTCAGTTTACGACTGCCAGCTTTTGACCATCTATTTTTGGTCACAAAAAGGTCATAAATGAAAATCAATGACCTTTCAGCGACCAATAGTGATGGTCGCAAGTTGACATATTTCTTGTAGTGCATGGGGAGCTTCTCTAGCTTATTTAGAACACTCCTTTGCTCATATCATAATATCCTTCATTCATGTGGCTCATAGGATCTTTGGTCTAGTTGGTTCAATTGACATCATTTGATTGCTTGCTTCAATTGGTATCTTTTGATTGCTCAATTGGTTGTTTCTCTCTTTGTTATGTCTTTGTGGCATATCATTCTTTTGCAATCTTTGGGCCTCTATATAGTTTGTCTTCCTCCAAGTATTTACCATTGGATATGTGTATTGCATTCCACTCTCTTTTTAAGAGATACACAATTTATGGAGGAACACTCTTTATATTGGCCTTCTAAGCTTTTCATCCATTTTGGTAATCGATGCCAATGAGGGAGGAGTTTCACAGAGTTTTGTGGAGAAGTCTTCAGAGTTTTTCTCCTTGCTTTGGTTTTGGTTCCTAAGCATTTGCATCCCATTCTCATGCATCATTGGTTGTTGCATTGCATGGTGATGCATAACTCCTTGTATAAACTCTCTTGAAAGTGATTGTCATCAATTACCAAAATGGGGGAGATTGAAAGAACATGTGGTGCCCCATGTTTGGTTTTGGTAATTGATGACAATCTCTATGGATTAATGGTTGCCTTGAGTTATATTTGAAGGTTTTGTCCATAGGCTTTTCTTGAAGTCCATGTGTTGGTTTCAAGGAGTTTATGAGTTGACCAAGGTGCTATTAAGGAATTATCCAAAGATTAGTTATGTGAGTGTTGACCTTATTGCAAGCATGTCTTGAAGAAGAAGATTGTGTGATCATTCATGTTTACCTTCAAGACATAATCCAAATGAAGAGAGTTGGAAAGATTCAAGGTTGATCAAGACTAAGTCAAGAGTGAATCAAGTTGATCAACTCACAAAGCGTAGAAGATGTACCGAGAGGGATCAAGTGATCCCATGGTATGGTAAGCATTGTCCATTGCACTTTGTGTACTAACCCATGGTCTATGTGAGAGTTCTATGTGGGGTTAGGTACGTGTCCATGGGCTTGCGTCAAGAGGAAGATATCATACAACCCATGGAAAGGATGACATCAAGTGGTGATCGTCATCATGATTGTCGTGTGCAAGTTCAAGTGGAGCATCACGAAGAGATCAAGTGCTTGAATCTTTCCATCCTTTGTGGTGTCAATGGTCTTGTGAAGATGTGCCGAAGAGAGGCTCACCCATAGTGGACTATGGGGGAGCAATCATCTAGTCTTCATCGAGCCAACGCAATCAAGAAAGGTGGTCCAACTTGAGGGAGTCAAGATCGTCATCATCTAGCTCAAGTGGGCCATGTGCAAGTCAAAGGTTTTCCCTTGATAGGTTTTCTATTTTACCGGTCTCGTGGTGGTAGTTGGGAGACCAGGTTATAGGATCGTTTGCCGTACTATCAAGGGGGACTCTCAAGTTGGTAGCTTGATCGTATCGTTAGTAGAGAGCTCAAACCATTGTAACCTTGCATCATGTTTCTTGGTTCTTGTTTGGTTCTCTTTGTTAGTCTTAGAGATTATGGTCATCTTGATGACAAGCTTGAGTTCATCGAAAACGGAGTTCGCATGCGTCTTCTATGATGTTTTCGATGTTGGAGGTTTTACCGGTCTTATCCGAGGAAGGGTTCTCACCACTTTCTTATGTGCCTTTTCTAATTTGCTTCTTATTGATATTTCTCTAAAGATTGTGTTAGCTCTTGTCTCTAGCTTTCCAACAAACTTGGTTTCGTCAAATTCGAAGTCCGTTTGCAAAAGTTGTGGCGGTTTTGGTGTTCTGAAAAGGCTGAAGTGGTACTACCATGAATTGGAGCGGATGTAATTTTTTACTACCGCTCCAAAGCGGTACTACCGCGGCTCCTACAGTGGTAGTACCGCTCTGGACCAAAATCTCGTCCCAAGTCTTATGGTGGTAGGCCCGAATGTATTTTTTAGTACCGCTCGCAAGCAGTAGTACCGCCACCCTTTGCGGTAGTACTACGATCCCTAGCGGTAGTACCGTGAGGACGAGCGGTAGTACCGCTCTGGCGGTTCTACTGGCCTTTTGCCTCCTCGCTGTTGTTTTTCAAAGGGGTACTACCACACTAGAGGTAGTACCGCTCCTTGGAGCGATAGTACCGCTCTGTGCGGGCTGTGAGCATAACGGTTGGATTTTTTCCCACCTATAAAAGGGGGTATTCTTCCCCAATGAACCTCATCCTTTGAGCTCGTGTTCTTCCCCCATTGTTGACCTTCTTCGAGCTTGCTAACTCTCAATCCCTCCATGGATTCTTGCTAGTTTTTGAGGGAAAAGAGAGAGGAGATCTAGATCCACATTTCCACCAATCAGTTTCTCCTCTATGTGAGGGGAACCCATTGGATCTAGATCTTGGAGTTCTTGGAGTTCTCCTTCTTGTTCTTCCTCTCATCTTCCTCCCTTGCATTAGTTGCTTCGGTGGGATTTGAGAGAGAAGGATTTGGGCACTCCGTGTGCCCTTGCCATTGCATTTGTGTGCATCGGTTTGAGTTCTCCACGTGATACGTGGAAGTTACAAGTTAAGAAGCTTATTACTCTTGGGTGCTTGGTACCCTTGAGCTTGTTACTCTTGGGTGTTTGGACACCCTAGAGCTTGTTCCTCTTGGGTGCCTTGGCGCCCTAGACGGTTGGGGTTGTTCGGAGCTCAATCATTGTGGTGTAAAGCTCCGGGCAAGCGTCGGGGTCGCCAATTAGGTTGTGGAGATCGCCCCGAGCAATTTGACGGGTACCGGTGACCGCCCCCAAGGGTTGCCAAAGTGTACGGGTTCGGTGACCGCCCCCAAGGGTCGCCATTTGTACAGGTTCGGTGACTGCCCTCAAGGGTCCCTTAGTGGAATCACGACATCTTGCATTGTGCGAGGGCGTGAGGAGATTACGGTGGCCCTAGTGGCTTCTTGGGGAGCATTGTGCCTCCACACCGCTCCAAATGGAGATTAGCATCCGCAAGGGCGTGAACTTCGGGATACATCATCGTCTCCGCGCGCCTTGATTATCTCTTACACGAGCCCTTTACTTATGCACTTTACTTTGTGATAGCCATATTGTTTCTTGTCGTATATCTTGCTATCACATATAGTTACTTATCTTACTTAGCATAAGTTGTTGGTGCACATAGGTGAGCCTAGTTGTTTTAGGTTTTGTGCTTGTCAAATTAACCGCTAGGTTTATTCCGCATTTGTTCAAGCCTAAACCATAATTATTTTAAAGCGCCTATTCACCCCCACCCCCCTCTAGGCGACATCCTCGATCTTTCATGGACCGGATTGGTTCCTTATTTTATTGGACGAGTTAACTACACTTGTACGTGAGCAAACTATATTCATGTTTTGGAGAGCTTGGCACTTGAGGAATGATTTGATCTTTGGTAAGGGAATGGAATCCATCTCAGCCTCGGTGAGTTTTGTCGAAAATTATTGGGCATCTTTCTCGTCTTGTCATGCTAAAATGCAGGTGGAGATATGTAGTAAAGGGAAGCAAGTGGAGCTAGATCTTCAGCCAACCAATAACATTGAGATGCAGGTTACTCTTTGGAGGCCACCTACCCTAGACGTCTTCAAGATTAATGTCGACGCAAGTTTTGTGGAGGCCATTGAAGCTGCGAGCATGGGGGTGGTTGTTAGAAATCACTGTGGACAGGTGATCCTATCCTCCTGGGATTATATTGGTGCTTGCTATAGTATCGAGGAAGAGGAACTTAGAGCGTCCTTGTTCGACCTATATATTGGTATGACTCTAGACATGCCCGTCATTTTGGAAACTGATTGTTCCTTTGTGGCCTTCACTTTTGGTAAAGAATATGTGGACAGATCATCCCTTGTTGATCTAAAGAAGGAAGCTATAGATGTCTCAAAGTTGTTGGTGAATTTACAGATTTCTAAGATCAACAGGAGGGCTAATATGGTGGCTCATGAGATTGCAAAGTTTAGTTTTGATAATAGATCTGATGGTTTTTTGTTTCATTCTGTTCTGCCCTGCATGGAAAAGTTTGTTATGAATGATTGTATGAACATTTTAAGTTAATTAATACATGGAGGGGTTTTTCAAAAAAAGAGCAGGCCACCAAAGCTACAGTAGCAGCAGACTCTGATGACGGTTCCAGTGATGATGATGAACCAGTCTCAGATGCTGAGTATAAAGCCTTACTTGACGAGTTGGATGAGAAGCACAGGAAGTTTTGGCACGAAGAGTTTTTGCCTCTGAATCCCTTTTGAAGGATTACACGGTTGAAGACGAGGAAGAGTTCTGCGACGATGACAATGCCAAGATCTGAGGCTGCTACGGAATCCAACTGATATATGATCGCTAGGTTCACCAATGTTGTGCCGTGCATCAATTCATTTTTGAAATTATGTGTCGTGTATCACTTGGAATGATGAAATCTGATTTCGGGTTAGCAGTTCAAACATATTATTGTCTTAGCATTCAAACAATCATCCACATTCAAACAACCATATTAAATGGGTGTTACAATAGTTGAGAGTATTAATGAAGCAAACATATAATATAAGTGTAGGGAACAAATAACCATGCATGTCTCAACTCATATAATGAACAACGAATCAAGATGCTCGCAATCGATTACCGCAATATGTCTTCGACTCAGTGAAGTAGCTCTTCATCTCGCTCTGGCTAGCAGTGGAACTTCCCATTCTCATTTACTACCTCTTTAATGATGATTCTGGCCAATAACTTTTTGAGACACCCATGCTCTGTTAATAGTTTCCCTATGTCCATGTCTCTCTCCATCTCTTCGGACCACTTGATGATCTATCTATGATTACGCAAATATTTGCTTTTCTTCAAAAAGTCGTCCATGATAGCCATGGCACAGTAACCAGACATATGAGAGGTTTTGAAATTTGGTTCTTAATAGCAACAAGTGCTAGTGAAGAACTTGAATTCTAAATGTTCTGTTATGATCTCTCTGAAGTTCTTACACTTGGTGAGAGCATCATTTAGAACCTTCTTGAATCTGGTCCATTCGTGTGGCGGGCTCCACATAAATCCCGCCACAACTAACTTCTGGTTTTATATTCCTTTTTTTGCGTGTGTGACTACAATTTACCTATGGCGGGTATCACTACTGCCCGCCACTTTTAACTTTGGGATATACAAAATTTGAGAGGGTCACCCCAATATATCTTGGGCGAGCACATTCAGGGCTCTCCATTGGAACCCGTTGTAGCAGTGGCGAGTGCCCAGCCCTGGCTGCCAGAGCTAACTTTCAATACGCGTGCAAATTTGAGGCAGCTCACTTGTGGTGGTCGCTCTTATGCACCCGCCACTGGTAGGCTATATACTCTGGTGAGCGTGTTTTGTCACCCGCCACTACTTGTTTTCCAAAATAGCTGTGGCGGGTGACACACGGTGTCTGCCACTAATTTAGTTCACCTATCAACCCTTTCTCGGTAGTGATGGCTTTGTTTGTTAAGATGATTGTTGATGATTCCCGATGAGAGCCATGGTGTTTTTCCCTTGCTATAGACCAACAATGATGGTTGTACGTGGTGCTTTGACAAAAACCCGACTCACCTTCTTCAAGGCATCACTATGAAGCTCCATACTTCCCATATCGCAGTCTTTTATCCCAAGGTGAAAGCCTAGATCTGGCTTTGCCACGTTAGACAACACCGCCCAAGAGGCAAGGCAGAGCCATGCTGGCAGCAAGCTCGAGGCTGCCTTCGAGCATTATAGCACTATACCTACAGTAATCGTTATAGTCACCAAAGGATTTGGCCTCATGCCTTGGGCCCTCTCCACCCCTGCTTAAGAGGCAATATTTTTGAGTTGCGCCCCTTGGATGGTGTGTGCGCGCGCGTGTGCACCTGTGACGACCTTGTTGCCAGAAAAAAGCCAACGTCTTTTGGGTGTGATCGACACGCTAGTGGCCTTTGCAAGAGGTGCAGTTGTTTATGCCCTACTTAGGTTTGGGTAGGTGTTGACCCACCTCCCTTCGTTTATTGCTTCTCTCTCTGTCAACAATGAGGTGTCGGTTATTGAAGGAAATATGCCCTAGAGGCAATAATAAAGTTATTATTTATTTCCTCATATCATTATAAATGTTTATTATTCATGCTAGAATTGTATTAACCGGAAACATAATACATGTGCGAATACATAGACAAACATAGTGTCACTAGTATGCCTCTACTTGACTAGCTCGTTTATCAAAGATGGTTATGTTTCCTAACCATGGATAAAAGAGTTGTCATTTGATTAACAGAATCACATCATTAGGAGAATGATGTGATTGACTTGACCCATTCTGTTAGCTTAGCACTTGATCGTTTAGTATGTTGCTGTTGCTTTCTTCATGACTTATACATGTTCCTGTAACTATGAGATTATGCAACTCCCATTTATCGGAGGAACACTTTGGGTGCTACCAAACGTCACAACGTAACTGGGTGATTATAAAGGAGTACTACAGGTGTCTCCAAAGGTACATGTTGGGTTGGCGTATTTTGAGATTAGGTTTTGTCACTCCGATTGTCGGAGAGGTATCTCTGGGCCCTCTCGGTAATGCACATCACTATAAGCCTTGCAAGCAATGTAGCTAATGAGTTAGTTACGGAATGATGCATTACGTAACGAGTAAAGAGACTTGCCAGTAACGAGATTAAACTAGGTATTGGATACCGATGATCGAATCTCGGGCAAGTAACATACCCATGACAAAGGGAACAATGTATGTTGTTATGCGGTTTGATCGATAAAGATCTTCACAGAATATGTAGGAGCCAATATGAGCATCCAGGTTCCGCTATTGGTTATTGACCGAGAATAGTTCTAGGTCATGTCTACATTGTTCTCGAACCCGTAGGGTCCGCACGCTTAAGGTTTCAATGACAGTTATATTATGAGTTTATGAGTTTTGATGTACCAAAGGAGTTCGGAGTGCCGAATGAGATCGGGGACATGACGAGGAGTCTCAAAATGGTTGAGACGTAAAGATCGATAAATTGGACGACTATATTCGGACTTCGGAAAGGTTCCGAGTGATTCGGGTATTTTTCGGAGTACCGGAGAGTTACGGGAATTCGCCGGGGAGTATATGGGCCTTATTGGGCCATACGGGAATAGAGGAGAGAGGCCAAAAGGAAGGAGGCCTGCGCCCCCCCTCTGGTCTGAATTGGACAAGGGGGGCAGCCCCCTTTTCCATCTCCCTCTCCTCCTCTTTTCTTCTCCAACAAGGAAAAGGAGGAGTCCTACTCCCGGTGGGAGTAGGACTCCCCCCTTGGCGCGCCTCCTCCATAGCCGGCCGCCTCCCCCCTTGCTCCTATATATACAGGGGCAGGGGGCACCCCAAAGACACAACAACAATTGATCCTTGAGATCTATTAGCCGTGTGCGGTGCCCCCCTCCACCATAGTCCTCCTCGATAATATTGTAGCGGTGCTTAGGCGAAGCCCTGCGACGGTAGAACATCAAGATTGTCACCACGCCGTCGTGCTGACGGAACTCTCCCTCGACACTCGGCTGGATCGGAGTTCGAGGGACGTCATCGAGCTGAACGTGTGCTAGAACTCGGAGGTGCCGTAGTTTCGGTGCTTGATCGGTCGGGCCGTGAAGACGTACGACTACATCAACCGCATTGTGCTAACGCTTCCTCTTTTGGTCTACGAGGGTACGTGGACACACTCTCCCCTCTTGTTGCTATACATCACCATGATCTTGCGTGTGCGTAGGAATTTTTTTGAAATTACTAAGTTCCCCAACAGTGGCATCCGAGCCTAGGTTTTATGCGTTGATGTTATTTGCACGAGTAGAACACAAATGAGTTGTGGGCGATACAAGTCCTACTGCTTACCAGCATGTCATACTTTGGTTCAGCGGTATTGTTGGATGAAGCAGCCCGGACCGACATTACGCGTACGCTTATGCGAGACTGGTTTTACCGCCGTGCTTTGCACACAGGTGACTAGCGGGTGTCTGTTTCTCCAACTTTAGTTGAACCGAGTGTGGCTACGCACGGTCCTTGCGAAGGTTAAAACAGCACTAACTTGATGAACTATCGTTGTGGTTTTGATGCGTAGGTAAGAATGGTTCTTGCTCAGCCCGTAGCAGCCACGTAAAATTTGCAACAACAAAGTAGAGGACGTCTAACTTGTTTTTGCAGGGCATGTTGTGATGTGATATGGTCAAGATGTGATGAGATATAAGTTGTTGTATGAGATTATCATGTTTTGTTGAAGTTATCGGCAACTGGCAGAAGCCCTATGGTTGTCTCTTTGTTGCATAAGATGCAAGTGCCAAATAATTGCTTTACTTTATCGCTATACGATAGCAATAGTTGCAAGAGCAATAGTTGGCGAGACGACCATGTGACGACACATTGATATAGATCAAGATGATGAAGATCATGGTGTCGTGCCGGTAACGATAGAGATCATGACAGTACTTTGGAGATGGAGATCACAAGCACAAGATGATGATGGCCATATCATATCACTTATATTGATTGCATGTGATGTTTATCTTTTATACATCTTATTTTGCTTAGTTAAACAGTAGCATTTTAAGATGATCTCTCACTAAATTATCAAGAAGTGTTCTCCCTGAGTATGCACCATTGCGAAAGTTCTTCGTGCTGAGACACCACGTGATGATTGGGTGTGATAGGCTCTACGTTCAAATACAACAGGTGCAAAACAGTTGCGCACGCGGAATACTCAGGTTAAACTTGACGAGCCTAGCATATAACAGATATGGCCTCGGAACACGGAGACCGAAAGGTCGAGCGTGAATCATATAGTGGATATGATCAACATATTGATGTTCACTGTTAAAACTACTCCATCTCACGTGACGATCGGACATGGTGTAGTTGATATGGATCACGTAATCACTTAGAGGATTAGAGGGATGTCTTTCTAAGTGGGAGTTCTAAAGTAATATGATTAATTGAACTTTAAATTTATCATGAACTTAGTCCTGGTAGTATTTTGCAAATTATGTTGTAGATCAATAGCTCGCGTTGTTGCTTCCCTATGTTTTTTGCTTCCCTATGTTTTTATATGTGTTCCTGGAGAAAAACTAAGTTGAAAAGATGTTAGTAGCATTGATGCGGACTTGGTCCGTGATATGAGGTTTATCCTCATTGTCGCACAGAAGAATTATGTCCTTAATGCACCGCTAGGTGACAGACCTATTGCAGGAGCAGATGCAGACGTTATGAATGTTTGGCTAGCTCAATATGATGACTACTTGATAGTTTAGTGCACCATGCTTAACGGCTTAGAATCGGGACTTCAAAGACGTTTTGAACGTCATGGACCATATGAGATGTTCCAGAAGTTGAAGTTAATATTTCAAGAAAATAACCGAGTTGAGAGATATGAAGTCTCCAACAAGTTCTATTGCTAAAAGATGGAGGAGAATCGCTCAACTAGTGAGCATGTACTCAGATTGTCTGGGTACTACAATCGCTTGAATCAAGTGGGAGTTATTCTTCTAGATAAGATAGTGATTGACAGAGTTCTCTAGACACCATCACTAAGTTAGTAGAACTTTGTGATGAACTATAGTATGCAAGGGATGACGAAAACGATTCCCGAGCTCTTCGTGATGTTGAAATCGACGAAGGTAGAAATCAAGAAAGAGCATCAAGTGTTGATGGTTGACAAGATCACTAGTTTCAAGTAAAGGGCAAAGGGAAAGAAAGGGAAACTTCAAGTAGAATGACAAGCAAGTTGTCACTCCCGCGAAGAAGCCCAAAGCTGAACCAAAGCCTGAAACTGAATGATTATACTACAAAGGAAATGGTCACTGGAAGTGGAAATGCCCTGAATATTTGGTGGATAAGAAGGATGGCAAAGTGAACAAGGGTATATTTGATATACAGGTTATTGATGTGTACCTTACTAGTGTTTATAGTAGCCCCTGAATATTTGATACTTGTTCGGTTGCTAAATATTAGTAACTCGAAACAGGATTTACAGAATAAACAGAGACTAGTTGAGGGTGAAGTGACGATGTGTGTTGGAAGTGGTTCCAAGATTGATATGATCATCATCGCACACTCCCTATACTTTCAGGATTAGTGTTAAACCTAAATAAATGTTATTTGGCGTTTGCGTTGAGCATGAATATGATTTGATCATGTTTATTGCGATATGGTTATTCATTTAAAGTCAAAGAATAATTGTTGTTCTATTTACATGAATAAAACCTTCGATGGTCATACACCCAATGAAAATAGTTTGTTGGATCTCGATCGTATTAATACACATATTCATAATATTGATGCCAAAAGATGCAAAGTTGATAATGATAGTGCAACTTATTTGTGGCACTGCCATTTGGGTCATATCGGTCTAAAGCGCATGAAGAAACTCCATAAAGATGGATTTTCGGAATCACTTGGTTATAAATCATTTGATGCTTGCGAACCGTGCCTTTTGGGCAAGATGACTAAAACTCCGTTCTCCGGAACAATGGAATGAGCTACTGACTTATTGGAAATAATACATACCGATGTATGCGATCTGATGAGTGTTAAGGCTCGTGGCAAGTATCGTTATTTTCTAACCTTCACAGATGATTTGAGCAGATATGGGTATATCTACTTAATGAAACATAAGTCTGAAATAGTTGAAAAGTTCAAAGAATTTCAGAGTGAAGTGGAAAAATCATCGTAACAAGAAAAATAAAGTTTCTACGATCTGATCGTGGAGACGAATATTTGAGTTATGAGTTTGGTCTTAATTTGAAACAATGTGAAATAGTTTCGCAACTCACGCCATCTGGAACACCACAATGTAATGGTGTGTCAAAACATCATAATCGTACTTTACTAGATATGGTGCGATCTATGATGTCTCTTATCGGTTTACCACTATCGTTTTGGGGTTATGCATTAGAGACAGCTGCATTCACGTTTAATAGGGAAACATCTAAATCCGTTGAGACGACACCGTATGAACTATGGTTTAGCAGTAAACCTAAGCTGTCGTTTCTTAAAACTTGGAGTTGCGATGCTTATATGAAAAAGGTTTTCAACCTGATAAGCTCGAACCCAAATCGGAGAAGTGCGTCTTCATAGAATACCCAAAGGTAACTATTGGGTACACCTTCTATCACAGATCCGAAGGCAAGTTATTTGTTGCTAAGATGGATCCTTTCTAGAGAAGAAGTTTCTCTCGAAAGAAGTGAGTGGGAGGAAAGTAGAACTTGATGAGGTAATTGTACCTTCTCCCTTATTGGAAAGTAGTTCATCACAGAAATCGGTTCCAGTGATTCCTGCACCGATTAGTGAGGAAGTTAATGATGATGATCATGAAGCTTCAGATCAAGTTACTACCGAACCTCGTAGGTCTTCCAGAATAAGATCCGCACCAGAGTGGTACGGTAATCATGTTCTGGAAGTCATGTTATTAGACCATGATAAACCTACGAACTATGAGGAAGCGATGATGAGCCCAGATTCCACGAAATGGCTTGAGGCCATAAAATCTGAGATATGATCCATGTATGAGAACAAAGTATGGACTTTGATTGACTTGCTCGATGATCAGCAAGCCATGTTAAATAAATGGATCTTCAAGAGGAAGACGGACACTGATAGTAGTGTTACTATCTACTAAGCTCGACTTGTCGCGAAAGGTTTTCAACTAGTTCAAGGTATTGAATACGATGAGATTTTCTCACTCGTATCGAAGCTTAAGTCTGTCTGAATCATGTTAGCAATTGCCACATTTTATGAAATCTGGCAAATGGATGTCAAAACTACATTCTTTAATGGATTTATTAAAGAAGAGTTGTATATGATACAACCAGAAGGTTTTGTTAATCCTAAAGGTACTAACAAAATGTGCAAGCTCCAACGATCCATCAATGGACTGGTGCAAGCATCTCAGAGTTGGAATATACGCTTTGATGAGTTGATCAAAGCATGTGGTTTTATACAGACTTTTGGAAAGGCCTGTATTTACAAGAAAGTGAGTGGGAGCTCTGTAGCATTTCTGATATTATATGTGCAAGACATATTGTCGATTGGAAATGATATAGAATTTCTGGATAGCATAAAAGGATACTTGAATAAAAAGTTTTTCAATGAAAGACCTCGGTGAAGCTGCTTACATATTGAGCATCAAGATCTATTGAGATAGATCAAGACGCTTGATAAGTTTTTCAATAAGTACATACCTTGTCAAGATTTTGAAATAGTTCAAAATGGAACAGTCAAAGAAAGAGTTCTTGCCTGTGTTGCAAAGGTGTGAAATTGAGTAAGACTCAAGACCCGACCACGGCAGAAAATAGAAAGAGAATGAAAGTCATTCCCTATGCATCAGTCATAGGTTCTATAAAAGTATGCCATGCTATGGACCAGACCTATTGTATACTCTGCCCTGGTTTGGCAAGGGAGTACAATAGTGATCTAGGAGTAGATCACTGGACATTGGTCAAAATTATCCTTGGTAGAATAAGGATATGTTTCTCGATTATGGAGGTGATAAAAGAGTTCATCGTAAAGAGTTACATCAATGCAAGCTTATACACCGATCCAGATGACTCTAAGTCTCAATCTGGATACATATTGAAAGTGGGAGCAATTAGCTAGAGTAGCTCCATGCAGAGCATTGTAGACATAGAATATTTGCAAACTACATACGGCTCTGAATGTGACACTACTAGGAAAAGGGCTATAGATGGAATTGACACTAATGGCGCACCAGACATGTGGTGCGCCATTAGTATATACTAATGGCGCACCACCCTCTGATGCGCCATTAGTGTTGAAACTACTAATGGCGCACCCTGCCCACGGTGCGCCATTAGTACCAAAAAAATTTTTGAACTAGTGCGCCTGTCCAAACATACTAATGGCGCATCCTCTGGTGGTGCGTCATTACTAGTTGTAACTAGTAATGGCGCACCAGCCAGAAGGTGCGCCACTAATGTTATTTTTTTTATTATTGTTTTTATTCCTTTTTTTGCAAAAGTACTAATGGCGCACCACCAGGGGGTGCGCCATTAGTAACCTAGATTACTAATGGCGCATTTGTTGCTGGTGCGCCATTAGTAAGTGGGCAGCAACAAGATATTTTGGACAGCCTCTCCTCCCACACTCACTTTCTCCCCACTTCATTCTCTCCACCGCCTCCTCCTTGTCTCGGGTGCCTCCTCTTTTTCACCTCATTTCCACCATAGATTCATTCAAATTAAGTGGTTAAGTTACCTTGTTTTGCTAGGTAAGTAAGGGGGGAAGCTATATTTATGTTGTTCTCCCTACAACAATGTGCACATGCACTTTTTATGGCCTAGCTAGATCTATGTATGTTCGTGGTGTTGCATATGTTTGTGGTGTTGCATATGTGTTTGTGTTTGGAGGTGTACCGGTATTTGAAATGCGATAGTTGCCAATATTTTGCCAAAATGTTGATTCATTTCCGTTTCGGCGAGAATTTTGGCATTAAGCATTCTTTTTGGTCCTATTTTTAGGGAAAGTCATGCCAAATTTTTTCTTGGTTCTAAAATATCGTTTTGCTCTACCCCGCAGGCGACCATGGTCCGCACGATGACCGAAGGCATCGTGAATAGGTTTTTGAGGTCCGCGAAGGTCGAGATGCTTCAAAAGAACGAGACAGAGATAAGATGTCCGTGTCGAAGATGCAAGCTGAATAGCCTTATTGCGGACCCGGATTCCGGGCAGGTGCGGGACCACCTGCTCTTGCGTGGTTTCATGGATGGCTATCGGTGGCAAGGTGATGAAGATGACTATGAAGTCATCCATGGGGGCCGGGCAAGAAATGAGGAAGGGCAGCAAGACAACCACTGCGGCTCGGGGGGGCGAGAAGACGAAGAATCCCGAGGAGATGATCACGACGGTGATGTTGTACACAGTCATCATGTGGAAGATGCAGGACATGATGATGATGCCGGCGGAGCAGACGACGCTGGACCATCGATGGGCTGGGTGCAGGACCCTCATATTCAAGAGCTGCTTCTCAAGCAGACGGATAACGCAAGAGCTGCCGCCCAAGAGAAAGCCAAGATGGATCAACTTGGGTTAGACGCGGTTACTCCATTGTATGAAGGATGCAGGCCCGAGGATACCCGCCTGAAAGTAACGCTCATGGCTCTGGAGATGAAGGTAAAACACAAAATGACCGACGCATGCTTCGACGAGAACATGTCATTCTGGCACGAACGTCTTCCCAAGGGGAACAAGTGCCCGACCAGTTTGGAGGAGGCGAAGAAAATCGTGTGTCCTCTGGATTTACCGCACGTGAAATACCATGTGTGCATGAACAATTGCATCATTTATCGGGACGAGCACGCGGAGTCTACCAAATGTCTGGTGTGCGGTGTCACTCGATACAAGAAGAGGAAGAAAGCTCCTCGAAAAGTGGTGTGGTACTTTCCGATCATTCCTCGTCTGCAGCGGTATTTCGCGGATCCTAAGGTAGCAAAGCTCCTACGTTGGCACGCGGATAGGGAGGAGAAGAAGCGAGAAGATGACGCAAATGATCTGGAGATAGATAAAAAAGACAAGATGCTGAGTCACCCTAAGGATGCGAGCCAGTGGCAAGCGTTGAACTTCGAATACCCAGAATTTGGGAACGATCCAAGGAACATCGTGCTGGGCGCGAGCACCGATGGAGTCAATCCGTTTGGCAGCCAGAGAAGCACACATAGCACCTGGCCTGTGTTTGTGTGGATGTACAACCTTCCCCCCTGGTTGTGCATGAAGAGGAAGTACATTCACATGAGTATGCTAATTGAAGGGCCGAAACAACCAGGGAACGACATCAATCTGTATCTGGGGCTGCTGAAAGAGGAGCTTGACACGCTGTGGAAAACGCCAGCCAATACGTGGGACGCCACAGAGAAAGAATATTTCCCTATGAGAGCCGCACTGCTCACGACGGTGCACGACTATCTCGGTTACGGATATCTTGCGGGGCAGGTAGTCCACGGATTTTCTGGATGCGTAAGGTGCATGGATGACACAACGTATCGCCAGCTAGATAGAGATCCCGGGTCTTTGAAAACCGTGTTCATGGGACATCGAAGGTGGCTTCGCGACGATGACCCGTGGAGGAAACGCAAGGATCTGTTCGATGGTGAAACGAACCCCGAAAACGCCCGTGTACGAGGAGCGGCGAGGAAATAGACAAGTTGTTGAAAAATTGGAAAGACTGCCCACTGCAGGGAAAGAAGCAAAAGGCGCCAGAGCCGGGAAAGAAGTGAAAGGCGCCAGAGCCGCTGCTGAAGGTATGGAAAACGAGGTCTTTTTTCTGGGACTTGCCGTACTGGAAGATCCACCATGTGCCTCACAGCCTTGATGTCATGCATATCACGAAGAACGTGTGCGAGAGTCTGCTTGGTACCCTGCTCAACATGCCAGAGAGGACCAAAGATGGGCCGAAAGCAAGGGCAGACTTTAAATCAATGGGCATCAGGCAGGAGCTTCACACTATATATGATGATGATGATGATGATGATGATGATGATGATGATGATGATGATGATGATGAGGCGAAGCAGGACACAGAAAGTCGTCGCAAAGGCAAAAAGGCCAAGAAGACCGGAAATGACTACCCTCCCGCGTGCTTCGCTCTAAGTCAGGAGGAGATCGAGCAGTTTTTCACCTGCCTCCTAGGAGTAAAACTTCCTTACGGTTATGCAGGGAAGATAAGCAGATACCTAGACCCAACGAAGCAGAAGTTCAGCGGGATGAAGTCTCACGACTGTCACGTGCTGATGACGCAGATACTTCCAGTTGCAATCCGTGGGATCATGGACGCGCACGTCCGTGAAACGCTATTTGGCCTATGCAACTTCTTCGACGTCATCTCTCGGAAGTCGATTGGCGTGAGGCAACTCAGAAGGCTACAGGAAGAGATCGTGGTGATACTATGCGAGCTTGAGATGTACTTCCCGCCCGCATTCTTCGACGTTATGGTGCATCTGCTGGTCCATGTAGCGGAGGATATCATCCAACTCGGGCCGACGTTCCTGCACAGCATGATGCCGTTCGAAAGCATGAATGGTGTCATCAAAGGATACGTTCGCAACATGTCATGTCCAGAAGGAAGCATAGCCAGGGGCTTTCTGACCGAAGAGTGCATCTCCTACTGCATGAATTATCTAGGCATCGAGAACCCCGTTGGTCTGCCCGTCAACAGGCACCTCGGCAGGCTCGCTGGATGGGGTCACCGTGAGGGTCGCCGCGAAATGCATGTCAACTTCGAGGGTCGACTCGCCGACTTTGAAAGAGCAAACCTAGTCGCGCTACAACACATAGACGTGGTCGATCCTTGGGTGGTAGAGCACAAAACCGTTATTAAGAAGACGTACAATGACCGAGGCCAACAGAGGACGGACGGAGATATACTCAAAGAGCACAACTCATGTTTCACGCGTTCGTTCAAGCAGAAGCTTCTGTCGTACCCTTTACATGAGGATTCTTCCACGGAAGAACAACTCATATTCGCCTTGTCACAGGGCGCCGAGCACAACCTGATGACCTATGAGGCGTACGATATCAACGGCTACACATTCTACACCGAGGCCAAGGACATGAAGAGCGATGGTTATCAGAACTCTGGGGTAACGATGGAATCCTACACCGGTAACGACAAGGACAGATACTACGGAAGGATCGAGGAGATCTGGGAGCTGAGCTACGCTGGAGAGAAGGTCCCGATGTTCCGTGTCAGATGGGCCAAGAACGTCATAAAAGAAGACCGGTATTTCACCACCATGGTTATACCCGAAGCCAAATCCCAAGACCGCAGGCGCAAACGTCACCGCGAAAAAGAGCCATGGGTACTGGCTTCCCAAGTGGACCAATGCTTCTTCATTACCGACCCGCCAAAGCCCAGTCGTGTTGTCGTGAGGAGAGGCAAAAGGAAGATCATCGGAATGGATGGAGTAGCCAATGAGCAAGACTTCGACAAGTACGGCGACCCGAGGATCGAACATGACGACGATGATGAAGTAGCAGCATACACCACAAGAAGAAGCAGGACCACCCTACCTAAAGGACGTCCGTTCCACAGAAGAACTCCATTTGCGAAAAAGAAGGGCAAGAAGATTGTGAACAGATAGCTAGCTAAGATCGATTGTATTTAAATCGTAGCCTTCATTTCTCGATTGTATTTCATGGGTACTTTTTGAACTATCATGAATATTTTTAAATTTCATGGACACTCGATCTCGATCCCCCTCCATCTCGATCGCTATCC
>NC_041393.1:611705445-611727321 GCF_002162155.2 Triticum dicoccoides | reverse complement strand
CGCTGCCCCGCCACCTCGACGCTGCCCCGCCGCCTCGACGCGACCCCGCCGCCCGGACGCCGCCCCGTCCACACCACCGCCGCCCGGACGTCGCGGAGCACCACCACCACCACTCCCCGGCATCCTTATCCTCTCCGACCGCCTCCTCCACCCCGGCCCGCTCCTTCAAGGTAAGCTACCGCCCCGACCCCTATCCCCTTCCCTCCTCCCATCCCATCTCCATATGAGCATGATAATTTGCATGAACAGCCTAGTTCATAACAGCCTAGTTCATCATATTATAGTACTCATATTTGGATCGGAGAGAGTGTCATTTGGTTTCAATTGTGGGAGAGTTTCTTGCTCTGTACCAGTTGCGACCGTCTATGGTTTGGTAGTCCTAATGTAGTATCTTTATTATTAGGTTATAATGCCACTCAACTGAAATGAGGCATGCATTGCATTGTCTGTTTCAAGTTAATGAAGTAAAATTTGCTCTCGTCTCACTTTAGTAGTCCGATGTAGTCAAATGGCTGGCTTGCCAATCTTCAATCTACTGTCTGCTGATATTGTTAACCTTATATAAGTAGAAAAAAGTCTAGTCAGAACATTTCAACCACGTTAATGTGCAAACTTAAATTTCTACGTTCTCAGGCATGTATTCCTGTGTCTGTTATCTGAATTCAATGAATTTTGTTCTCACCTCATCTCAGTTGTTTGCAGTCTACAGTTCTGATATTTCTGTTTCTTTTTTGTCAATATGATCTACCTGCTGTTATTCTGGAGCCAAAGTGAAATTGCTTAGTCCATGTGGATGTGGAAACTTAGTTTCCTATGTTTGAATGCATGCTTACATTACCCATGAGTCAATATTTTGGCCCTGAAATCATTGTCTGCACCGAGAATCTTAAATTCTCGGAGTGACATGTTTGATTGAATTTGCCATTTTCACTTGTTTAGTAGATGCAGCTCGGCATGTATTCTGTTCCTCTCGGCTTGTTCATATGTGCACTTGTCCATGGCACAAACTGTAAGAGTACCATATCCACTTGTAAAATGTTCATTTAGTTTCAGTAAACCTATATTGCAAAGCATGACATGGCCTTTGTGAGCTCCTTTGTATAAAATGAAATGCAAGGTTGCTGATACTGTAACCCAGATCACACAGATCAATTTTTTTTCAATTTATGCAACTGTAATAGTACCAACCAGATTACACAAATCATTTTTTCTTCAGAAGTGTGTCATAATTTCCCTGTCCTAATTGTTGTTTTGATTCAGAAGTGATGATTTGCTACAACCAGTGCATGCATGCCTTTTTTCTTCTTCATTTTTAGTAAAGTGCTCTGTTCTGGGTCATGGACTTTGTGCCATGGACCAGTGCATGCATGCTGCTGCTGCTGCTGTACTACTTGTCAAGTGATGCTGCTGCTGCTATCTGCGAGTTGCTGCTGCTAGTTGTGATTTTGTCAAGTGATGCTGCTGCTAATTGTGATCTTCTAAAATAACCCCTTTCTCCTGAAACGTTGATTAATTTCCGTTTCGGTTGAGAAATGGGGCACTCCAAGGTCAAGAAAATTAGCAAAGGTCATGCCCAATTTTCTTGACCTAGAAGGTGCCCGATTCTCAACCGAAATAAAAATTAATTTGCTTTAGTGGTTGGATTAGTTTAGTATTTTTTTCATGCAACAGTGCTCCAATAAAAGTCTTCTAAAATGTCTTTTGTGGGTTGCAAGGAAGCTACTGTCTTAGCTAGCTTAGCTTGTGCACAAATCCCAGTGTTACAATCTAGAAAATTAGCCTGCAAAGATGAGGTCCCATGCTGGCTGTACCACTGCATCATGCAACAGTGCCTTCAAGATCCAAGGCAATATCACAAACATCATAGGCAATTTGACCAAACTCACAACCTTGTATCTTTGCAGCAACCAACTTTCTAGACACACCCCTCAAGAACTAGGTTACCCTGAGAACGTGGACTTGGACCTTAGCAACAACACACTAACAGGTTCTATCCCAAAACACCTAGGCAATATCACAAACATCTCTCAATTGTTCCTTGACAATAACCAACTTTTTCACGACATTCCTCGAGAATTAGGTTATTTGGTCAACTTAGAGATCTTGTTCCTTGACAATAACCAACTTTTTGACCAAACTTTATTTCTATTTAGAGAGAAACATGGCCCATAACAATGAGGCCGGGGGTTCGGGCGGCAAGGCATTCTGGGAGATGTCCCAGGAGATGGAGGAACAACCTCACTTATATGAGGCCGCCGCCTTCCCCACCGATCCTGAGACCACGGATGGTGCCGCCGAGGATGACCACACTGATGCCACCACTAATGGTGCCGCCGAGGATGCCACCACTGATGATGGCGGCGCACGCACAGATGGCAGCCAACCGAAGAGGCAACGGAAGGACCGGCGCCCGATCGTGCTCCGCACCCTCAAGGAGGAAGTTACTGAAGTGGACTCCAACGGGAATCCAACGGCGCCCGAACGAATAGTCAAGGGGTACTCGCTTCAGCTCGGGTGCATTGTCTGGAGCACCGTCTCGATCAACACCGAGAAACTGAGGCATCCTGACCGAGGGAATTTGCGCAACCTCCTCTTCACGAAGCTGCACGAACGATACAAGTTCCCCGCTGAATTTGAAAACACAAGCCTCAAAGGGAATAAAGTGAACAATGTTGCCCTCACGAAGATGAGCAAGGCCCTGTCTACTTGTAAAAGCAATGTGAAGAGAATGATCGAGAAAGGTGAGACTTATCAGAAGATCAAGGAGAAAAATCCTTCGATCACCGAAGATGACTACAACGACTTCAAGATCAATTGCTCGAGCACCGCAAGCTCCCAATCAAGTGAGTGGGGGAAACAAATGCGGGAGCTGAACATAGGGGAACACACACTCGGTCCCGGCGGTTACAGAGTGGCGGAGCCTATATGGGACAAGGAGGAGGCGGATCGTGCCGAGCAAGGCCTACCGCCCCTCTTCGATAAATACGGTGACAAGCAGACCAGGAACTTTGTCAGGGCCCGGTACAAGAAGGACCCGAAAACAAAGGAGCTTACCACGGATTCGAAGACCAGGCAGCTTGAGCTTGTTCTGGTAAGGAATACACCCCCGCGTAATTAGCTCCATATGGTTGCATTCTAATTAATGAAGCCAAATTTCTAAATGGTTCACATTCCTTCCGCAGGCGACTGAAAGCAGTAGCGCGGGGTCGACTAAGAGCAACCCTTGGGACACCACTCTAAATAGGGGGTTGAATGTAATTAAGAACAAGGATAAGCTCAGTAAGCTGACGTCAGCTGGTCGTGTGGCCGGCAAAGGCTTGTCGACAAAATGGGGGTCATACTATACCGCTGGTGTGCGGAAGGAGAAAAAGACCAGCTCGGAATGCCAGGCGCGAAAGGTTCAAGAACTCAAGGCACAGGTGGTGTGGATTCCGGAGATTGTCCAAGAGCAAGTGGAACAACGACTCGGAGCGACGATCACCGCCCTTGTGCCTACCTTGATCTCGGGGTTGAGTGCGTGGATTGCGGGCGGCCAACAGGGGCCGCCCCCGATTCCTAGCTTCACGGCCAGCAACTCACATAATGCGATGGCGGGGCCATTGGTGCCTCCGGCGGAGGCGGCATTGGTGTCTCCGACGCCGGCACGGGAGCTTAATGCACCCGGGTGTACGCCGGCCGACACCTCTTCAGCAAGCGGCCCCTCCGTCAACTGCACGCCCGCCGTTGGCGGTGCGTCGACATTAGCCGAGCTCGATGCCATCATCACGGTAACTAATTAAGCCTCTCTTGGCCGAGGACTTCATCTCCTTGCCTTTGACTGGGCATCCCTAACGCCCTACATGTTTTCGCAGGGCGCCGCCGACGTTCCGTGCACTCTCCTCCACTTCGTGAACAACGAGTTGGTCGATGCCGCCAAGAGAAAAATCGTTCAACCGGGCAACCCCTTGTTCCACGGTACCCAGATGCCACCCAACTTGTTTAGGGTTCAACTGGTTCGGGTGCTGCCAGGCTGCGACGACTTGTTACCTCCGATTCGACCCGTCGGGGCCGACGATGAAGACGTGATGAGCCTCAGCGCCTGCCTGAGCTGGCCCCTGCTTTGGCCGAAGAGCCAGATTCGTTTGGGGGCGGGGGACACCACCCCAAAGACAACACCGCCAGTCGTGCCGGCGCCAAGTCGGCCCATGGCAAGACCGCCGTAACGGTGCCAGACATCCCTATGCCACTGGATCCAAACATGCATATGGCACAGGATCAGAACGACGACGACGACGACGATGATACATTTGGCAACGTCGATCAGTACTTTGCCGAGTATGGGTACGATGGCGACTTCATGGGGCCTCCTTCTCAAGAACCAAACCCAACAAAAGACGTGTGCGATCTAGCTGGTACCGCGGAGAAGCCAAGTTGCAACAGGCGCCGTCTGGCGTTCAGCTCTCAGGAGACGCCTCCAGCTGCCGACTTCACCGAGCCTCAGATAGGCGAGGTGCGAAATATTATCAGCCCCAACACACTCAAGAAGGCGGTCTGTGAGCAGAACTCGGTCCCGTTACAGGAGAAGAAGAAGGCACGCAAAAGAAAGACTAAGAAGGGTGCGAGCCAGCCGGCACCGAGTACGATCCGTGCTCAGGACGGGCCACCTTCACCGCAGGATATCTCGAGGAGGGTGCATGTGGCGGGTAGGGCGATGCTACCGACAAATATGCTCAATGCTGCAACCAGTGCTATGCGGAGTCTGCATGACAGTGTTCTTTCTTTGGAGAAGCGGCGTCTTAGGGAGAAGGATGTGGCATACCCGGTTTTCACGGCCAAGGTGCCAGAGGGCAAGGGCTTTGTGGATAACTCCATCGGGCGTACGATCGTCCTGCGTTTTGATGACATCCACGCTATGTTGAACCTTCATCCGCTGCACTACACCTTCGTTCGGCTATTTTCGCTGAGTATGGAGATGCGGATCATTCGCGACAAGACCCCGGACATCGTGATAGTCGACCCCTTCTACATGCGTGCCAAGATCTTGGGCAGCGCTGGGGACCGGCAAGTCGCGAGTTCTTACCTCGAAGGCGTCATTCTGGCAAACCAAGATAAGGATAACTTCCTCGTGCCTTACTTTCCCGAGTAAGTCCTCCCCTCAACCGGCCCGTAACATATGAATTCTTACATTTCGATCGTTTTTCTTTTAACATTCCGTGTTTTCTGCAGTGACACACGTTGCACGCTCATCCTCCTAAGCCCCAAATATTCCATGGCCACGTATTTCGACCCGGACCGTCAGTCGAACGTAGACTACACAAATGTCAAGAAGGTTCTTGATGATGTTCTCCCCGGCTACGCCAAATCTGGAGGCACCTTCACCAGGCCTATTCGTAAGTACGGCAAGCACGTGTTCTCCCACAATACGACATTCTGCTGCATCAAGCAGCCACCTGGCGGTCAGAAGGGTGCCTACTACGCCATCCATCACATGCGGGCGATCGTACGGGACCATCATCAACTTCTGCTACCGAGTAAACTCAAAGATTGGGCCACGAGCGTGTCGGCAATCCAGGACACGGACCTCCGACAAGAATTCTTTCGCATCCAGTCGGAGTTTGCGGAAATCATCCATCAAGATGTCCTTCGTACCTCGGGGCAGTTCTACCTCAAAAATCAACCGTCCAACAGTGACATCGACACAATGCTACAAATGCAGGCTGACAACGACCGTTATTTCATGACTCCCATGATAGACGGCGGCTTCATCCACGCTCCGGTCCCTTGAGTCGAGTCGAAAGCAGTGATGCTGTGTCTAGTTCTGAAACATCGATTGGCTCATGTTGTAATTAAACTTTAATGAACTTGTAGTATGTCTCTTTGGTTTCGAGAGTCGTTCAACTTAGATGTAATCGATGCTATTAATGTCTTGCTTTTCTCTTCCGATCGTTCTGTTGCATACTTATATATTGCTTATGTATTGTCTGTGAATTGGTACTAACGTTTCGTTTGGCTAGTGCATAGCGATGCCGTCGTATGTCGTGTACAAGGGTAAGGTTCCCGGAGTCTACGACGATTGGGAGGAGTGTCGGAGACAGGTTCACCGATTCAGCGGTAACAGTTACAAAGGGTACACCACTAGGGCCGAGGCTGAATCTAGATACGCCCGCTATCTAGCGGGAGAGGGGAGGGGGCGTTGGAGGAACCGGATGAAGACGAGTTTCATCGTGATGATGCTCATCGTGATGACCGCAGCTCTCTTCTATGTGATGGTAGTTTAGATGATCGATATCGACTTGTAATGTGAAGACAAACTCGCTACTCGCGGTCTCGAGACTTGCAATATAATGTTCTATCTTTGTTCGGTCTTTTCAATTCGGAGACTAATATGATGAATTGTATTTGGAGACTAATATGATGAATTGTATTCAAAGACTAATCTTCTATTGTATTTGATGAATCTGTTGTTGATGTGTGCTGTCTATATTTTGTCAAATTATACATTTTGTAACCTGTGCAAAAAACAGAAAATAAAAAAATAAAAAAAACCTAATATTCATACTAATGGCGCATCACATGACAGTGCACCATTAGTATGACAGTGCATACTAATGGCGCATCACTGAATAGTGCGCCATTAGTATGCCGCGGTTACTAATGGCGCATCCAGAGGTGATGCGCCATTAGTATGCCAGAGCACCTGGGTATACATGGCCCCTGGGAGGCATACTAATGACGCACCCTGGCCTATACTAATGGCGCATCCGCGGTGCGCCATTAGTATACCAGTGCGCCATTAGTAAAAATTACTAATGGCGTGCTATTAATGGCGCACCACAGATGCGCCATTAATAGCCATACTAGGTGCGCCATTAGTAGGGGTTTTTCTAGTAGTGTGACAGACCCGTAGACTAAACTTCTCTCACGAGCAAAACATGATCACACCTTAGTACTCTTTGGGTGTTAATCACATAGCGATGTGAACTAGATTATTGACTCTAGTAAACTCTTTGGGTGTTGATCACATGACGATGTGAACTATGGGTGTTAATCATATACAGATATGAATATTGGTGTTAAATCACATGATGATGTGAACTAGATTATTGACTCTAGTGCAAGTGGGAGACTGAAGGAAATACGCCCTAGAGGCAATAATAAAGTTATTATTTATTTCCTCATATCATCATAAATGTTTATTATTCATGCTAGAATTGTATTAACCGGAAACATAATACATGTGTGAATACATAGACAAACATAGAGTCACTAGTATGCCTCTACTTGACTAGCTCGTTTATCAAAGATGGTTATGTTTCCTAACCATGGACAAAAGAGTTGTCATTTGATTAACGGGATCACATCATTAGGAGAATGATGTGATTGACTTGACCCATTCTGTTAGCTTAGCACTTGATCGTTTAGTATGTTGCTGTTGCTTTCTTCATGACTTATACATGTTCCTGTGACTATGAGATTATGCAACTCCCGTTTACCGGAGGAACACTTTGGGTGCTACCAAACGTCACAACGTAACTGGGTGATTATAAAGGAGTACTACAGGTGTCTCCAAAGGTACATGTTGGGTTGGCATATTTCGAGATTAGGTTTTGTCACTCCGATTGTCGGAGAGGTATCTCTGGGCCCTCTCGGTAATGCACATCACTATAACCATTGCAAGCAATGTAGCTAATGAGTTAGTTACGGAATGATGCATTACGTAACGAGTAAAGAGACTTGTCAGTAACGAGATTGAACTAGGTATTGGATACCGACGATCGAATCTCGGGCAAGTAACATACCGATGGCAAAGGGAACAACGTATGTTGTTATGCGGTTTGACCGATAAAGATCTTCGTAGAATATGTAGGAGCCAATATGAGCATCCAGGTTCCGCTATTGGTTATTGACCGAGAATAGTTCTAGGTCATGTCTACATTGTTCTCGAACCCGTAGGGTCCGCACGCTTAAGGTTTCAATGACAGTTATATTATGAGTTTATGAGTTTTGATGTACCGAAGGAGTTCGGAGTCCCGAATGAGATCGGGGACATGACGAGGAGTCTTGAAATGGTCGAGACGTAAAGATCGATATATTGGACGACTATATTCGGACTTCGGAAAGGTTCCGAGTGATTCGGGTATTTTTCGGAGTACCGGAGAGTTACGGGAATTCGCCTGGGAGTATATGGGCCTTATTGGGCCATACGGGAATAGAGGAGAGAGGCCAAAAGGAAGGAGGCCTGCGCCCCCCCCCCCCCTCTGGTCCGAATTGGACAAGGGTGGCAGCCCCCTTTTCCGGCAGATCCTATTTGACGCCCGCAGGCGTCAAAAGGATGACCCTTCGCTGAAGGGAGTCACCACATGGGCCGGCCCACGTACAGATTTGGTTTGCTGCTGTTTCCTTGTTTCTTGCGGGTTTTTTTTCTTTCGTTTTTCTTCTATGTTTTGGTTCCTTTTTTTCTTTTGTTTTTCTTCTATGTTTTGGTTCCCTTTTTCCTTTCATTTTTTTATTTTATGTTTCCCTTTTATTTTTTGTTTCTATTCTTATTCTCTTATTGCGTATTATATAAAAAGTTCACCAAGTATAACAAAAAAATTCATCATATTAAGAAAATGTTCATTGTATACCATGAAATAGTTCACCTTGCATTATAAAAATGTTCATCATGTATTACAAAAATGTTCATCGTGTATTACAAAAATGTTCATCATATATTATGAAATTGTTCAATGTATTTTTAAAAAATGTTTATTTGTGTATTTAAATTTTGTTCATCGTATACTAAGACATTTGTTCAATGTATACTATAAAATGTTCATTTTGAATATATATTTTTGGTTCAATATGTTTTGCAAAAAATGTCACTGTATTTTAAGTTTTGTTCAACGTATATCATAAAAATGCTGAATGCAATTTTTAAGGATTTTTCCGCTGTACATTGTACTTTAAGGTTTGCGCTGCATTTATATCGCTTCACCTCGTTAGTTCGGCTGGCTAGCCTCGCTAGAATCTTTCCTGAGGTCAGTGGTTCTTTTGGTAAAGCTTATAACAATGATTTTTCTGCATTCATCCCTTAGGATGATGTGCAAGCTCTTCGTGAAAAGTTCTTATATTCCGTAGTCAACTATAAAGACAACGAAATTCAACTCCCGGCAGTGAAATAATCCCTGCAGCTACATGTTGTTCTTCTTTCTTCACTCTAGTTTGTTAAGTTTTTGGAGCCTATTTTTTTCTATCCATGTAGTTTCTCTTATGCATTTGTCTCAGTATTCTATGCTTTTTCCTCAATTTTTTTCCATATATATACATACATTTTATTGTATTCTCTGAACATTAATTTGTTCTTTTTAGCATACTTCATTTATTTTTCTTTGTGTTTTGCGGGTTTATTTTTGTCGTATTAATTATTTTTTGGTACTCCGGCTTCAATTTTGTTGCCAAGCGAACAGTTTTCTTGACCTATATTTGAGAAACAAGTTCAGGAAACAGTTCAACATATATTGCTCAGGAAACAGTTCAACATATATTGCTGAAGAAAGTTTCACTCTATTACAGAAGAAACAGTTCAACGTATACTGAGAACAGTTCTACGTCTCAACGTCTGGCAAGCACCATCAAACAGTCACCAAAAAAACGAATTCCTACCCCCACGAAGAAACCCATCCCGAAACAGACACGAAACAGGCACGAAGAATCCAGCGGGAAATAGACGCAACGCTCCACAAGTACTTTACAGGAAAACTTTCTTAGCGGGCCACGAAGAATCCAGCCCGCAAACAACTCCTATCAGCGCAAGGTCGACTTTCTGACGCTAACGAGCGTCCAACAGGGACTCTCCCCTTTTCCTTCTCCCTCTCCTCCTCTTTTCTTCTCCAACAAGGAAAAGGAGGAGTCCTACTCCCGGTGGGAGTAGGACTCCCCCCTTGGCGCGCCTCCTCCATAGGCCGGCCGCCTCCCCCCTTGCTCCTATATATACGGGGGCAGGGGGGCACCCCAAAGACACAACAACAATTGATCCTTAAGATCTATTAGCCGTGTGCGGTGCCCCCCTCCACCATAGTCCTCCTCGATAATATTATAGCGGTGCTTAGGCGAAGTCCTGCGATGGTAGAACATCAAGATCGTCACCACGCCGTCGTGCTGACGGAACTCTCCCTCGACACTCGGCTGGATCGGAGTTCGAGGGACGTCATCGAGCTGAACGTGTGCTAGAACTCGGAGGTGCCGTAGTTTCGGTGCTTGATCGGTCGGGCCGTGAAGACGTACGACTACATCAACCGTGTTGTGCTAACGCTTCCGCTTTCGGTCTACGAGAGTACGTGGACACACTCTCCCCTCTCGTTGCTATTCTACGTTCCCCAACAGTTATTGGGTCTTTGGATGGTTGTCTCCCTTCTCAACCGGTGTCTCAAACCTAGTATAGTTAGGTAGTGCGGCCGCGTGTAGGGTTTTGCTTGGCTTTTTCGTAGTTAACCGACAATGTATGGTTTTGCTATCCAATTTCCCATGCTAATTCGATCAACTCTCGTAGTGCAATGCAATTGTGGTAGCTCCCCTCGAGGTTTCGTTCTTTTGTTTAGATTAGAGACCCCGCAAGGTTTTGTGAAAAGGGGGAAATAGGGGAAAAGGAAAGGCCTATTGGCCCATGGGCCATTACGATGGCAAGGACTAGTTGGACACAAAGATGACAGACTTTTATGCCTATGGATCTTGATGCTATCCTAGCTATTCCAATTAGCACCCGTAATTTTGATGATTACTGGGCATGGCATTTCGAGAGAAACGGCAAGTTCTCTGTTCGGTCGGCTTACAGAATGATGGTTGCAATACGTAGCCGGCGAGGTGCATGGATCGAAGAAGCAGCGGGGCCCTCGACCAGAAGGAATGAGGAGAAGTCGTGGAAACACTTATGGAGTGTGCAAGTTCCAGCTAAAATACGGATGTTCTTGTGGCGGTTAGCAAGGCAATCTCTCCCAACAGAAGATGTCCGGGCTCATCGAAATATGTCGACAACGAGTTCCTGTGCCTTTTGTGGCGCTAGGGATTCATGGAGACACTCTCTCCTCGAGTGCTCGGTTGCAAGGTGTGTTTGGGCTTTGGAAAAAGGTGAAACGGTGGATTGCATGATCGCTACGACTGAACCAAACGCGAAACAGTGGTTGTTTACCCTCATGGCGACTTTAGACCATGGATCTTTTGTCCGCATGGCAGTCACCCTTTGGTCCATTTGGACGGCGCGGCGAAAGTACATACATGAGGGGATCACTCAGAGTCCACATGCCACTTCTCTGTTTGTTAGCAGGTTCCTGAAAAGAGCTTGAGCTGATTAACTCAACACCTCAACGCGTTTTGCAAGCTACCCCCTATGAAAACCGAGCTGCACATGCAAGACCAAGGGCGCCACCCGAGGGATTTGTCAAGATTCATGTCGATGGGGCAGTACAGCGCAACCGGCGAGGATCTGCGGCGGCAGTATGCCGGGACCACGCGGGCAACTAGTTGGGAAGTTCAGCTCTTGTCATTCCAGAAATAACGGACCCACCAACGCTGGAGGCGATAGCATGTCGAGAAGGTCTTGCTTTGGCCGAGGATCTTTTGTTGAACAACCTGATCATCGCATCGGATTGCAAGCGGATTGTAGATGGCATCATACAAGGCAACCAGGGAGCATATGGTTCGGTGATTACAGAAATAAACCTCCGGTCTTCGGTTTTTGCTTGTAATTTTGGTTTTGAAAGCCGTTCTTCAAACGGTGAAGCTCATAGTTTAGCTAAACATGCTCTTTCTCTCGGTGCGGGGCGCCACACTTGGTTGGTAAACCCCTATGATCCGATTTGTATTCCGCCACGTGTGGACTATCAGCAATAAAGTTTAGCTTTGGCCCTCAAAAAAAAAAGATGACAGACATGACTCTACGCAACCAAATTCTATTCGGCACCTTTTTTTTTGAGTGCTAGCACCTTAATCACTGAATATATGCCTTTTTGTACAGGGCGCACACCCCCCTATACACTTGGTTTCATAGCAGGCCGGCCCATCCCATTTCCTTATGCTCTTATGCTTTCCAGTTTTAAGAAACCAAAAAATACTGCATCCGTCATGACTCAAACCGAGTTCGTTTGTTCCGGTAGCGACCACACTAACCAGTTGAATCACAGGACCGATGTGCTACTATCCTTTTCTTTTATTCTTTTATAAAATGCAAAAAAGGTAGTTGTTTTTCGCTATTTTCCTATTTGCTTTCCTTTTCTTTTCCTTTTTCTCTATTTTTTTCCTTACATGCTTGAACTTTTTCAAAAGCGGGAAATTTTGTGCAAAATCGATGAACTTTTTTTAAAATTGGATGAATTTTTTCAAATCCGATGAACTTTTCTCAAAATCGATGAACTTCTTTCAAATTGATGAATTTTTTTCAAAGTTGTTGAACTTTTTTTTCAAATCGATGAACTTTTTTGAAAGTTGATGAACTTTTTTCAAATACGATGTACTTTTTTTTTAATTTGATGAACTTGTTTCAAAATGGATGACTTTTTCCAAAACCAAAGAACTTTTTTCAAAATCGGCAAAAAAAATTCAAAATCGATGAACTCTTTTCAAAACTGATGAACTTTTTTTCAATTCAATGAACTTTCCTTTCAAAATCAATGAACTATTTTCATATTTTTGATTTTCTTCATAATTGACAAACTTTTTGATGGATTTTCGTAAAACAATATTTCGAGGAAGTGCGATCAAGAGACGAACGTACCTTTTTTTGTTGAGATGAACTTACCTGTGCGCAATCGAGTGCGATCTACTTTTTTTAGTGAACGATCTATAGTTTTGTCGACGAGCTAAAAAAATTCGTTGAAACATATAAGTCTAGGAGATAAAACATATAAGTCTGGGCAAAGTATGAATAGATGACATCAGCAGGAGTCTAGTTTTGAAGATCTCGTCGAGACGGATTTAATGATAAAAACAGATTTTTAGCTCGCTTTTTTATTTAGGAGATAAAACATTTTTAAGCCGAAAATCAAAAAGATTTCTACTGATGTCATCTATTCATACGTGGCAAAATGAGTGCTGATGGAGGCGTGTGGGCGAATGCCCACACGTGTGGACGTTAATTTTTTCGTTTTTTAATGGGCCGGTCCAATTGGTCGTGGGTGTGGGCGCCAGCAACACGATCCGGCGCCGGGAGCGCTGACGAGGAGGTCTCCTCGTGTAGAGTCCGCAACAAAGCACACCAGCGCCTTTATATACAAATCGACACGACGCACGAGATCCCAATCCGCCTTCACCTGAACGATCCACGATCCCTAGCCACCAACCCATCACCGAAATCGCCCGTGGAGGCGGGCAGAGATCGGAGCTATGGCCGCAAACGAGGAGTCTTCGTCGCTCAAGCCGTGCAACACCAAAAGTATGGAGGCGGCGCAGGCTGTCCGCGGCGAGGAGTGTTCGCTGAAGCTCTGCTCCGCCAAAAGAAAGGTGCCCACCGACGGGCACGGCGAGGAAGATATTATTCTGGCCGACTCAACCATTGATGAGACCAAAGAGCAGGCTATCAAAGTAGATGACGGTTCCAGCGATGATGAGCCGCTCTCAGAAGCTGAGAGTAAAGCCTTTATTGAGGGGTTGAGGGAGCAACACAGGAAGTTCTAGGGCGAAGAGTTTTTGCCTCACAATCCACTTCTGAAGCATTACACTCTTAACGATGTCGAAGAGGTCTGCAACAACAGTGCCAATGGCGAAGCTGCTATGGAATCCAACTGATATGAGAATTTACTAGGGCTCGTCATTTCACCATGCTGTGCTTCGTGTGTACCATCGGTCTCAGTCTGCTATCTATCTATATGCAACAAATCCAGACCTTATCTATATTATGGATTCGCCAGTATATTCGTGATGTTGTGATCTTTATTGAGTTGTGCTGTGACCATATTACTATGTTAAAGTTTGGCACTGATAATCCAATGCATGTATGTTAATTTACTAGTAGTATATTGAAACTATATTATCCATTGGTACAATCTTATTTTTTGTCTTGCACAAGAGGTTCCCCGTTTTTGCTTTGCTGATTGGGTAATCATCTGGAAGTGTATGATTCTTGGACCACCCGATTATGCCTGCTGGTTATTATTTTTCCCAACCAGGAGTTTTCGTTTTCTGTTGTTCTGAAAGAGTACATGTCCTTGTTACTGTGGATTTCATATTAATGTGCATGGTGGATCACCTAGCTCACGAAAATAATGTCAGTCTTTTCTCGTAGATACATCTTCATGATAATTTGAGCTTGTTATGAAGTTAGGCTGACATAAATATACTGCTCCCTCCGTCCCGAATTACTTGTCTTATATTTGTCTAGATATCAATGTATCTAGACACATTGTAATTTGGGATGGAGGTTATATGTTTAAATTCGGTTCTCCATTAGTCATATTTTGTATCATTGCACAGTGGCACAAGAGTGGCCTTTTTTAGCTGATTATAGTGTTGAGTGCAATATGTGATGCCTTTTGGCAACGGCCAGTGTGGTTGCTGATATCTTATTAACTAGCCATGTTTATTTTTTATTTTTTGAGAATCACCGGCGGAGGAGTTCGTCCACCTGAATATATTACTCAAAGTGGCCATAATGCCAGGAGAGTGATCTAGTTTATAAGAAAAACCGGATCGAAAACCTTAATAAATTGACCCCGTTTATAAAAAAAACCGGGCCGAAAACCGTACAAGCAACAAGTGTTACAAGAAGAGAAGAACAGGGACGCCCAACAAAAGGCATGACCTAACTAGCAGACTAACAGGACCAAGTAGATGAGGGGTACGTCGAGGGATCACAATACCAAGACTCTACAAGCAGCCTAACGCACCGCACCGGCGTGCGTATCAAACTCCACGGCACAACAGAGGAGCATTCACAATCAACAAGTGTCAAAACTTAACACGAACCTTGACTGAGAGCTCTGCCATGAAAGTTCAAGACGATTAGCAAATTGGGGGGGTGTCATTGCGTCGTCATTGAGCAACGGTGAGCCGAGACGACACCAAGAGCCCGAAGCTCGCCACAACACAACATCCACCAAGGGAGGGTCATGAGCATGCATAGCAACCAAAGAGAAACACGTGAAGAAGATAAACTAGCCATGTTTATGTGATGCCAATTTGATTCCTGACATTGGCTTCTAGTGAGGATGGATTTGTATTCGACTATCACCTTAACGGCATAGCCAGTGTCATTTTTGCTGGTGTAAGAGCCAAACTGACCTGTATATTTTTTGATGAATTTCTATAGCTATGCCATGTCTTGTGACATGTGTTGTTTTTCTCTCAATCCGGAGACGTATGGTGTATGTTGAAAGGGGTTCAGAATTCTTCAGTTATGCTTGTTTTTGTGATGGTTTCTTGTATGTTGTGCATACTTTGGTTATGAAGTGTGACGTGAATAAGGAATAATGCAACAATGCTGGTTCCTTTGCCCTTGCTTCGAATTACCAGATATTCCTTGGCCATTGCTTCAAGTTATCAGATATTCCATGGCCATTGGTAGCAGCTGCTCAATATGATAAACCATTTTCTCTCTTTGACTGTAGGTTCAGCTTACCACATGGTAGAGCGACTGACACATGGTCGATTGGTGTTACTCTGTATTGTATGATTATTACTGGGTGCTATCCATTTTTAGGAACTATGCAGGAAACATAAGATGAGGTGCATAAGGAGTTTCAGTTCAAGCAGCGCGCAGCCCAGAGCATGAAGGATGCCACAGGGGAGCAGGAGTGTTCGCTGAAGATCTGCTCCGCCAAAAGGAAGGTGCCGGCCGACGGGCACGACGAGGAAGATACTGTTCTGGCCGACTCAACCATTTGATGAGACCAAAGAGCAGGCCATCAAAGTAGTAGAAGCAGACTCTGATGACGGTTCCAGCGATGATGAGCCACTCTCAGAAGCTGAGAGTAAAGCCTTTATTGAGGGGTTGAGGGAGCAACACAGGAAGCTCCGGCGCGAAGAGTTTTTGCCTCACAATCCACTTCTGAAGCATTACACTCTTAACGATGACAAAGAGGTCTGCAACGACGACAATGCCAAGGTTTGAGGCTGCTCCGGAATCCAACTGATATCACGGGTTGGTTCACCAATGCTGTGCCGTGCATCATCTTTCTTTTCTTTTTTTGAATTTATGTGCCGTGTATCACTGGCAACATTGATCACTGGGCATGCATGATGAAATATGGTTTGTGGTCATGTGCAATGTTGTCCCAAACATTTGTTGTTATCTGTATTTTGCTAAAAAAATGTTGATTTGCGAACAATAAGGATTACATGAACAAAATTATTAATTGTATAAATGGCAAGCTTGCACATAAAAAAATCTACACTGATTTTGTCATGAACAAAGAAAACGTTTTGCAGAACATTCCCAATTCATAAAAGCTCTTGCAAAAAACCTCACCCAAAAATAACGCAGAAGGGAAACAAGCACCTTGTTTTCTCGAATAAAAGGACGCGGTTTTTTCCGTTCACGTTCCATTGCAGCGGAAATCCACGTCGTTGTTTCATGCATTTGGATCAGTGTTGCATGCAAAGAAAGGACGTGGTGGGTCCACTTAGACGCTGAGGCCACAGGCTAGTATTCTGCATGTCAGCTTTTCCTGTGCATGTCATGCGTCCTTTTTCCTCCCATGCTCACTTTTAGATGGCGGGCCAGCTCCTTAATTTGAATTGTTATGCATAACTGATGTTGCTAATTACTGTGGGGGTGAACAAAATAATACTATAGTTGCTAATTTTATCATATGCGCCCTTTTCACAAGTATTAAGTCAGAGAACTCTATAAGTTCCTGTTTGAACTTAACCATGAAAATCAGAAGAACTTTTGAAAAAACCAGTAAAAACCTGAAGTTCTTTGAGTTTTGAAGGTAAAGTTCAAAAGAAGAGTTAATAAAGTATTCTGACTATTTTTCAACAGTTATGAGATATGCCAAAGTTTTTCAAAAGTTCTTCTGTTTTTCATGGTAAAGTTCAGAGACCAATTTAACAAAGTTTGGTTCTCTTTGAAATTATTTAAAGAACGTTCTTCCAAACCGATTTAAACAACAAGATATTTAATTTTTGTGGCATTTAAATCATGTTTGTGTGCCGGTCTACAGCCATCATCAAAGATAATCAGGGGAATTACTCACGCAATTGGGCTGCAGATTATTGTTGGACATGCAAGAATCTAGCGCCTATATGCACCTACTACCTGACATGCATGCGAAAAAAAAGGACACGGTTGCAGGTGCCCATGTCAGCTTTCTCACATGCATCTTTCCATCATGAGCAGCTTTGGACGGTGGAGATATGCGTTGTGGATGGAACGCGAATGTAAATGGCTTTATCGTGAATAAAACTCATATTTGCAGCTTGACAAATATTTGCCAAGTGATTTACAGATGCAAAATAATAATTGTGCAAATATTTGTCAACAACATTGTGCAGTCTTGCATAATTGTCTCCGCACGCTCCATCAAGCGCGTGACGTCAGCCGCTAAGCTGTCATTGCACAGTCTTGCCTGACCCAAACGACGGCGAGCCACACCTAAGGTGGCGAGTTCATGTACGCGGCTCCATACCTAGGTTGCTTCGCCAATGCCATGCTGCCCTGTGATATCTTCTGTCTATTTATCTATTTTATATACGTCTTGAAGTACTTCCCCTGTTCCAGAATATAAGAACATTTTTAACACTATGCTAGTGTTAAAAACGTTCTTATATTTTGGGATGGAGGGAGTACATGACTTACATAGGTTGAGTTTGAGTTGGAGCGTGCAGCGATACTTCGGGTACTCTAGCAAGCAAAATATTCAACCCAGACAGGACATAGCCACCATGTAAAGAAGAGGATGATCTTGTCGGTTAGCAGTTTTGCACCACAGATCCCCAAGCCCCAACGTGTCCATCTCGAACAATTTTGGCTAATCTTCATCAACCCTGTGTCCTGCAATATGACGAACATGTTTCAAACTTCCAACCAGCATCTCATCAGAATTCTCGGACCCGAGAGGGTTTCCTGCCTTGCGATCCTAGTATTTCTTTTGTGGCACTGCACGAGCTAATGATGTTCACCTTCTGTCCTAGAAATTTCAGTGTCACTACTTTGCAGTTGGTGTTGTGTAGTACTGTAGATGCTTCAGATATCATACAACAAACCACATGAAGATCTTAAATTAACTGCCATCGCCCAGATTTGCAGGACAGCTGCACAAAACTGCTCTCTGCTTCCTCGATACATATCCTTAAAAAGAGAGAACATCCGAAAATTTCCGAAATCACCAATATCCACATATAATGCATAAAAAGGAACAAGTATTAATGTGTACAGTTCAAACGATAATTAAGATGCTCCAGAGAAGTATTCCAGAACGCAGCATGTAAAATGCTTTACCATGTGTCAGCGCTAAATGGAAATGGAACACAATCAACCTTGATCACTCTTAAGATATTTTTACAGGGAAAACAACAAGAACAGAAGATATTTAACTATCTGAGATGGCCCAAGAAAACAACCACACATGTAATGACTGTGCGAAACTGTAAGCAACATCATATCAGAGCACAGAATGTCGTATCATTTTCCCTCAAGGAAATGATACATGATTTAACAAACAGAACCGACAACAACACAGTTCACAAGCACACCAATAGAGTAGTGAAGTAGCACCCCAAGTAAAGCATCATGGAACTACCACCCATACTGCACCGGAGGAGTCTTTTAACGACAGGGGTGGAGCCCAGTAAAAACACAAGAAACCAGACGAGCCACCAGTTGTACCATGCATGGATACGTCTCCGTCATCATGCAGTCTAAAGCATTTTGCTTCTGGTGACCTAGCCAAGACACGAGCATGTTCAAGTTACAGGAGGAAATAATATGGAAATTCCAGTCAGTAGTTGAGTGTTTTACGTACCTATGCATGTCCAGACCAGTAGCGGTCAATGGCGTAGAGAATGCTGCCATCGCACCCTGCCAATTTTAGAACATTGGCGCAGTAACATCAGGAAGTCGGGGGTGATTCCGGCAAAGCTTAGCTTTTTAAGGTGCCCAAGGAACTCAATGCCAGGTGGGACCTCCGTCATGCTATTTAGGTTGATCAGTATCAATCTTTCCAGGCTCGCCACGGCATTTTTTTTAAACTCTAGCAGCTTCAGATTAGGAAGGTCTCTAAGAAAGAGGGTCTTTAGATTAGGAAACCAGCCAGTGAGAAATATCAGCTCCTCTCCAGTATATGCACTTGTCAAATCTAGGTCTGTCATATTTGACATCTGAGAAAGTGATGGCAGGGGGTTTTCTTTCAACTCGGACCAATATAGATGCAACGAATACAAGTTCTGACCCACGGCTTGGAAGAGAGACTCGCACAATGTCCCTTCCGCTAATCTTCCAGTCAGACGTAGCTTCTTCAGATTTGGTGGGAGAGCATTCAACTGGAGAACCTCATTCTTATCACTTGCATTCACACTTAGCACAGACAAAAATTGCATCTGAACAAGGGATTCACACAGGCGTCCACAGTAGATTCCCTTCACATTCCATATCCTGAAGCTTCTTAGTTGCCTAAGCTCCCCCAAACAACCTAGAGACTCATCCTGTGCATCTAACGCATTCAATGTCTGTAGATTTGTCAGGTTCCCAAGATTTCTGGGGATACGTACACCACTAGCAGACCTAAATTCTGCCCAAGTTGCATCATACACTCTCTCGGCAAGCAAATGTCTAAGATTCTTCAGTTTGACAATCCCTCTAGGAAGCTCTTGTATATCAGATCCAAAAAGGTCCAGTGTCAATAAATTTGTAAGTTTCTCAACAGACTTAGGGAGGACCTTCACCTTTGAACCACGCAGACCTAAATGGCGGAGATTGAAAAGATCTCCAATAGCATCTGGAACATTCTCAATGGGTAGGCCACTTAGCTCCAGTACCGACATATATCTTGACATCCCCACTATTAGAGGCAGTAGACTGGATGATGGAGTACCAATGTCCAATGCAATGAGAGATCGAAGGCGGTGTAAGTTTGAGGGTGATTGGTATATTCCCTTCTTCAGTTTGTGTATTACCAGTCGACGTCCATCCTTCTCCTCAATATATTCTGTATGCTTATCCTCCTCGTATGCAACACCAAAGCACTCTCTCTGACATAAATCTACTGCCAACTCGCGCATGATATCATGGATCCGGAATGATTTCATCCTACCAAATGAGTTCTTTTGAACAAGTTGTAGCATATTTCTTTGAACCAACTCCTTTAGATAACCTTCTGCCACTTCCTCCATTGTGCTTTCACCCCTTCTCTCGATGAACCCCTCTGCTACCCACAACCTTATAAGTCTTTTTCTTCTCATGAGATAGTCCTCTGGAAACAAGCTGCAGTATAGGAAACAACTTTTCAAGTGTGTCGGAAGGTAAATGTAGCTCAAATAAAGGATATTCCTGACATGTTCCAAGCTTGGATTATTAAATAGCTCCCAGTTTGGTTGCCTTAGTTTGGTTGCTTGTTTGACATTGCGGTGGTCGTTGGCAACACTGCGTTGTTGCCTTTTGAGCCATTCCTCTTAGCGCTATGTATCTCTGCTCCGCTTTGTTTTCTTTTCATTGTAATGTGGTTCTATGTAATCCTAGCCGGTTGATGGCTTTGCTAATTCAAAGCCGGGCTAGGTTCGAGCCTCCACTCGGGCTCGGCCGATGCCTTTTCTTTAAAAAAAAATAGCTCCCAGTTGAGCTGGTCGTGTATTCACTTCAATTCCTCTTTGGTCTTGTCACGCCTGAAGAGGAGCCTACCAATAGAGACAATGGCAAGAGGTATGCCTTTACACTTGCTTACTACTTGATGTGCTAATTTTGTCATTTCTTTCGGGCATTTATGATTTGTATCTCCTGGGAATGCTGTATTACAAAAGAGCTCCCATGCTTTATTTTTTGGTAAAGCTTCCAGCGATAGGACATGTCCTGCAGAGGCAAGTGCAGCAACGTGGCCTTCCCGTGTTGTGATTACGAGTCTACTGCCCTTGTCATTACAGATAATGTCGGTGTACTAGAATAGGGGTACCACCCCTAGTACCCCGAATTTGTGCACGGGCAGTTGCAGCGCCCCGCGGCAAGGCTTGCCGGGCGACCGCCAAGGTCCTCCGTGGTTCCCTGGGAGCCATTCAAGAACAAAGTATCTAAGCTCAGGAGACAAGGCCCCGGCAAGAGGAGTTTGCCGGGAAGGCCAACCAAGACATTCCAAGGAACTTGCCGCGACGCGCCACGCGCTCCGGCAAGGCAACAAGGCCCCGGCAAGAGGAGCTTGCCGAGAAGACTAACCAAGGCATCTCGAGGCCCGGTGGGCGACAAGCTTCCGGGCCCGGCAAGACAATGGCCGTGGCAAGGCGCTTGCCGCGGCAGGCGGCCACTCTGTATCCACGCTCCAGCACATCCACCAACGTGTCGTTTTGGGGGCCTTCCCAGGCGCGCGTGGCGGATGGCTGTGCAGCCAGCGGTGCGTGGTGGCATGCGAAGCTGACAAAGATCGCCATCGTGGCGAACGCTGGCGCCCCTGACGGTCCTTTTCTGCGCTGTTTGGGCGACTCAGACGGGCATTTAATGCCTTTGTCCCCTGCCGTCAGGGTTAGGTAGAAAACACTGTACAAGTAACTGTACCAACTACCTCGCCTTTTACATTTGTACCCTTCTCTGCGTTGCCACCTGTCGGTGACCCTTTTAGCATATAAAAAGAGGCCCATGCGCAACGTAGAGGGGGTTCGGACCCAAAAAAACACTTAGCTCTCTCGAGCAAGAACATAATACAATCAGACAGGTAGCAGTAGGAGTGTTATCTCTCCGGAGAGCTCCGAAGCTGGGTAAATTGCTCGTGTCCTTTGCCTCGATCTGCT
>NC_041393.1:611663151-611705255 GCF_002162155.2 Triticum dicoccoides | reverse complement strand
ATAGGTGTCCGTGGGTCAGTTTCCCCGACATCTTTGGCGCGCCAGGTAGGGGGGCGTCGAGATTGCGTGAACCTGATCCAGCTTTCACACGAGCTAGATCTTCATTTCCTTCATCAACATGCCACCGAAGAAGAAGACTTCGGCGGCAGCCGCTCCGTCCACGTCACTTCCGCCACCGTTGGAGCAAACGGGTGGTGGAATGGACACCGGCGGAAGAATGGACGTCGACGAGGAAGCTTATGATGCTGCCAGGTCCAAGGACGAGGCTGCACAAACCTCGGCGACCGTACATGTTCCGCGTCCATCCCAGGAGGCGCAGGACCAACAGCGTCATGGCACACGCAGTGCCATGCGCATGATAGGCCAAGACCAAGCTGGTGGATCTCGGGGCGCTCAAGACCAGCATGCGCGCCAGCGTGCTGGCGCGAGCGAGGCACGGTCGCCTGGACGGGATGCTGCTCCTTCTAACATAGTTAAGAGTCTGAGCACATCCCGCTCCTTGCGCCGTCCGCCACTACCACCCACCACCCCAGCAGAAGCTTTGGCGCGAGCTCAACTGCTCCTGGATTACCCTCCAACGTCGGACAAGATCGACGAATGGAGGGCCACCATTCAGAGTCTCATCGGCTACGCCAACGGCGACACTCCACGACAGTCGAGCGCGTCGCTGCCGCGGCAGGGTGGCCAGGCGCGAGCCGGTGGCGACGAAACTGGTGGAGGTGCAACCACCATGCAATCACCGCCCCGAAGGCCAAGATCGCCGACTCGCCGGATCCACCTCGACAGCGACTCCACCGCATCATCGATCCCAGCACTTGCCAAGTTCATGGCAGCCTCTCACTATGCATACAACGTACTGAAGATGCCAGGCCCGATACGTGTCATCTCTGTCCCTGGCGACAAGAAGGATGCTCTTATATGTGCCGACAAGATCTACCGAGAAGCAACAGCCGCAACAGATCGCAAGTCACTTGCCACTGAAGCTCCCGGGGGGAAGAAGAAGACCAAGTCCGGCAAGAGCTCTGATGCCCACTCCGGCAAGCGCACCTCTTCGGAGTGCTGCGCTACCGTCGAGGACGCACCATCGAGCTCCACCGGCAAGTGTAAGAAGGCGATGGCAGCTCCACCTGAGACCAAGAAGGTGTCCGCCAAGGAGGACGGAACTGGTGGTACCTTCACCATCAGTGCCACTCTCGACCCTAAATAGGAAAGCGCGCTCGTTGCTTTCCTGCGGGCGAATGTCGACGTGTTTGCGTGGCAACCGTCTGATATCCCTGGTGTTCCCAGGAAAGTAATTGAGCACCACCTTGCCGTCTGTCCTCATGCGCGGCCCATCAAGCAGAAAGTCAGGAAACAGGCAGTAGAGCGCCAAGAATTCATTGCAGAAGAAATCAAGAAGTTGGAAGCAGCATGCCTTTGTCAGGACCCCGACTCAATGCCACATCGATCTAGCATGTAACACCTCATATCACTTTGCGGCCTCACGCACGGTATTCCCACGGGTGTCGCCTTACCTTTGCCCGGGACCGTTTGCGCCTTTTGGCACACGTATATGACAGTGTCGCTAGCATCCATATGATAAGGAGCCCGGGCTGACATGGCTAGTCGTAAACCCAAAGTGGCACAGACTTACAGGGACAGGCATCCATGACCCAGCATCGAACGTGTCGGTCATCAGCGAATGAATCCAGGCTGTAGCGCTGGGCTAGCAGGACTCCGGTGAACCGGGCTGTAGCGGGCTAACAGGACTCCGGTATTCATCGCGTGACATTTCCCCGAAGGGACAGACACAGGAACGAAGAAGGACACATGCCGGCCAGCCTAAGTGTTCCGGAGCAGTAGCAAGCTACCATGGCTCGGTGGAAACACTAGGAGACATTTCCCGGTAAGAGAGGCTACTAAAGATAAACAACTAGATGGTCAGATCCCACACATACCAAGCATTTCAATAACATACACACAATATGCTCGATATGTGCAAATACAACATGGCATCACAACATGACTCTACGTCTCAAGTATTTTACTCATTAGGCTCCGAGGAGCGAGATATTACAAACATGGGTCTCATGACCCAACAATCAGAGCATACAAATCGAAGCACAAGCGGAAGCTATCATGTCTGAGTACAGACATCTATAAATGAAAAAGGCTGAGAAGCCTGACTATCTATCAGATCCTGCCAAGGGCACAAGATCGTAGCTGAGGTAACAAGCTAAACGTCGAAGTCCACGCGAAACTACTAGTGAGACCGAAGTCTCTCTGCAAAACATAAAATAGGCAAACGTGAGTACAAATGTACCCAGCAAGACTTACATCAGATCTATCTACATATGCATCATTATCAACAAAGGGGGTGGTGGAGTTTGACTGCAGCAAGCCAGCTTTGACTCGGTGGCTAACCTGAACTACGACTGCAATGTAACTCTTTGAGGTGGCGCACACGAGTCCACATATTCACCATATCAATACACCACTATGGAACCGCTCCCGTTTCCCTACGAGAACGTCATCCATAGCACTCACGCTTATCTTGCGTATTTTAGGGTATCCACTTTCACTTGTCTATGAACTGATATAAGCAACCCAGAAGTCCTTTTCCGTGGACACGGCTATTCGAATAGATCATATTAACCCTGCAGGGGTGTACTTCTTCACACACGCTCTCACCACTTACCGCCATTTACACGACATGTACTCGGCAACCTTCAAGCGGAAGCCCAACGTGGGTGTCGGCCACGGCCTACCTAAACACTCAAGTCTCTAGTCCAGGTTTATCGCCTATTCGGGTTCCATCCATGAGGAGATCCGGCCGGAGTTTCCCTCACAGCCCCAAACGATGTGTACAGGGTTCCGTGACACCAAACGGGCGCCCGGTTTACCCGGCCACGTGCCTACCGCATCACAGCCCACCCCTACGGTCAGCGCTGCGCACGGCCTCCAGCATAATACAAACACCAGAAACTACTTGCAACTCCTGGACAGAGGACAAGGGTGATCAAGAAGCCGAGAGGGTCCATTGGTTTCGGGCCCAATGCGTGGTAGTAGCTGAATCATGGATCACAAACACAGAACTCAGTTCCTGAGGAGGGCTGCAATGAGACAACCCACCATGTACTCCTACATGGCCTCTCACCGCTACCTTTACCAAATCGTGTTCACACACTTAGCTCACATATAGTAGGACATGTTCACACGCCTCTGATTCATCCCCGATGAATCAGACCTGACTCAACTCTAAGCAGTAGCAGGCATGACAACAAACATAAATGAGTAGGCACATCAGGGCTCAAACAACTCCTACTCATGCTAGTGGGTTTCATCTATTTACTGTGGCAATGACAGGTCATGCAAAGGATAAAGGGGTTCAGCTACCGCAGCAAGTAATAGTTGAATCGTTGTTGTCCTAATGCAGTAAAAGAGAGCAGGAGCGAGAGAGTGGGATTGTATCGGAATGAACAAGGGGGTTTTGCTTGCCTGGCACTTCTGAAGATAACGTGGAGTCTTCATCAGTGTCAACGATCACATCATCGGTATCACGTCTATCGAGAGGGAACAAATACCGGCAACACAGAAGGGAACACAATCAATGCAATGCACAATATGATGCATGCTATGACATGGCAATATGAATGTGTTTTGGGCTAATGCACCTAAAACCAGATTAAATGAAGTTGGTTTGAATCCAAGATTCAAATTCAAACTCCATATGTGGTTATTTAAATGTCATTCACTTCATTTTCTCTAAACAGTAGTGATAAGTTGTTCTAACATGCATGAAAATGGTACAGATGGATTCCTTGAATTTTTCTGATAATTTTTCATATATAAATTATTTAATTTGGAGTTACGGTTAATTTTCTATGAATTTTGGAAGTTTTAGGCATTTTTCTGGAATTTCAGAATTAAATTAAATCCAGAAAGCATTACTGCGTCAGCATGACGTTGGCATGACGTCAGCAAGTCAACAGGGGCCGGCTCGGGTCAAACCTGACGTGTGGGGTCCACACGTCAGTGACACAGGGGCTAATCCCGTGTTGACCCGGCTTTGACCCACTACGGGGCCCACTGTCAGTGGCTGTGGGGGGGGTGTTTAGGGCGTCATTAGTGCTAATTAGGCGTGCCACGTCGGCAGTCGCCGGAGTTCGGCCGGCGACGACCAAAACTGCGGCGGGAGCTCGCCGGAGTGGCGCTGCGAGCGGTTTTGGGCCAAGCCAAGGGCACCAGAGGGTTGCCCTTGCTTGCGCGCATCCAAAGGAGGCATGCGGGAGGCGCGGGGTGGCCGGAGCTCGCCGGAGTGGAGGCCGCGGCGGCTGCCGGAGCTCGGGTTTGGGCGGAGCGAGGTTACGGAGCGCTAGGGGGCTGGCTGAGGGGCTATGCGGACTCCTGGGGCAGCTAGGAGCACGCTAGGCTCGTCGGACTGGCCGCAACAGCACGTCAGTGCCATGCCCGGCGTCCATGGCGGACGGCGGCGCTCGGTACGGTGGCTAGCATGGCTACTGCACGGGAAAACCAACGGGGAGAGAGGGGAAACGTAGCAGGGACTCACGGGGATGACGAGGGAACGCTCGGCGAGGTCGGGGATGGTCCGGAGCCGGCGAATTCGACGAAGATGGCCGGCGGGTCCGAGGTAGAAGACGACGGCGATGGCGGCGATGCAGGGCTTCCGGAGGGCTGTGGATCGGTGGGGAGGCAGAGGGAGGACCGGCGGAGCTTCCTGGGGCGTCGGCGAGGCTAGGGGTGGCCGGTAGCCATGGGTACGGCGACGATGACGGCGAGCTCCGCTCGATGGTGTGCGCGGGAGGGAAGCAGAGGAGGGAACGGGGTCCAGGGGAAGAGAGAGGCGGTCGAGGGGGTCGAGGCGTCTCCGTGGCGTCGCGAGGGAGTCGGGGAGGCTGCCACGGCGAAGCAGGAGGTGGCCGGAGCTCTTCGGGCGCGCGCCACGCCTCGCCTCTGCCTACTGGCAGAGGAAGAAGAGGACAAGGGGGGAGGTGGGCTGGCCAGGTGGCCGGGCTGCTAGCTGGGCCGGCCAGGTGAGGCCCAGGTGGGCTTGGTAGGCGCCAGGTAACTTACTCTCTCTCTCTCTCTTTCTGTTTTAATTCTGTTTTCTATTTTGCAGGTTTGTTTTGAATTTGGTTTTGAAACCAATTCAATTTATTTTGCTTCTGACAATATTTTTAGGAGCTAAAAGAATTAAAACAATGCTCCACAAAAATATTTCAGAATTATTGGACCTATATTTATTTAACAGTAGATATAAGTCCAATTCAAATAGCTATTGATTTAATTCAAATACCCAAAATAAATGTTTCTGAGACACCAAAAATATTGGTTTGGATTTTACCTCTTGCCAATATTTCCAGAGGATAACAGGAACATTTTCTTGGACTTATTTGAAACGATTTTATCTTGATCATTTTTTTAAAAGGATTCTGAGGCTTTGAAAATTCCCCAATTCAAATTTCATTTGAATTTAAACATGATGCGCACCTGAGGTCTAGCCTAGTGCATGACAGGACCAGGGATGTGACAACCTTGTCAGAGGAGTGCTCCATCCCACGTGGCTGGCCAATCCTGTTGTCGTGCGCAAGGCTAACGGGAAATGGAGACTTTGTATCGACTTCACCGATGTTAATAAAGCTTGTCCCAAAGACCCATTTCCCTTGCCGCGCATTGACCAGATTGTTGACACCACGGCCGGATGTGATTTGCTTTCATTTCTTGATGCATACTCAGGATACCATCAGATCTTCATGGCAGAAGAGGATGAGGAGAAGACCGCATTCATCACCCCGTGTGGCACGTACTGTTTCGTACGGATGCCTTTCGGTTTGAAGAATGCTGGTTCAACATTTGCGAGGGTAGTCCACCACGCTTTTGAGCCGTAGATGCACAGAAATGTGGAAGCCTACATGGACGACATAGTGGTCAAGAGCAAGGACAGGGCGACCCTGATTCAAGATTTAGACGAGACATTTGCAAATCTGCGCAAGATCAACCTCAAGCTTAACCCCGAGAAGTGCGTATTTGGAGTCCCTTCCGGCAAGCTTCTCGGGTTCTTTGTGTCTCAGCGGGGAATTGAAGCCAATCCCGACAAGATCAAGGCCATTGAGCAAATCGAAGCACCAAAGCGCGTCAAGGATGTACGAAGACTTGCCGGTTGCGTGGCTGCTCTCAGCAGGTTTATCTCTAGATCTGCTGAGCGCACCCTGCCATTTTTCAAAATATTGAAAAAGGCAGGTCCAATGAAATGGACTCCGGAGGCGGAGGCTGCGCTGTAGGACTTGAAGAGATACCTGTCCTCCACTCCAACACTTGTCGCACCTAAACCACGAGAGAAGTTGCTGCTGTACATAGCGGTAACTAATCAAGTGGTTAGTGCTGCGTTAGTGGCGGAGAGGGAGGCAGATGATGAGCCAGCAACCACGGAAGATGCATCCTGCGACAAGCAGGGGGCCTCGCCGACAAGCTCTGGTCCCGACAAGGATGGATCTGTGCAGGAGCATGACAAGATGCAGAAGAGAATGGTGCAGCGCCCAGTTTACTTTGTCAGTTCCCTTCTGCAGGGGGCTAGGTCAAGGTACTCTGGTGTGCAGAAACTGCTTTTCGGCCTTCTCATGGCCTCGAGAAAGCTGCGCCATTAGTTCCAAGCACATGAGATCACAGTCGTCACTCGCTTTCCGCTGAAGAGGATACTGCAAAATCCAGAAGCGACGGGCAGGATTGTCGAGTGGGCGCTGGAACTGTCAAGCTTTGGCCTCAAGTTTGAGAGCACTTCAACTATCCAAAGCAGAGCATTGGCAGAATTCATAGCAGAGTGGACGCCAACGCCAGATGAAGAAATTCCAGAGACGAGCATCCCCGTCAAGGAGGCAAGCAAAGAGTGGCTGATGTACTTTGATGGTGCCTTCTCGCTGCAAGGCGCCGGTGCGGGCGTGCTGCTTGTCGCGCCCACCGGAGAGCACCTCAAGTACGTAGTCCAGATGCACTTTCCCAAGGAGAAAGCAACCAACAATACTGCAGAGTATGAAGGATTGCTTGCCGGTCTCAGAATCGCAGCAGACCTTGGGATCAAGAAGCTCATTGTCAGGGGTGACTCACAGCTTGTCGTCCGCCAAGTGAACAAGAATTACCAGAGTTCGTTGATGGAAGCATATGTTGATGAAGTGAGAAAGCTAGAAGAGTACTTTGACGGCCTACAGATGGAGCATGTCCCAAGAGCACAGAATGACATTGCTGATGGCCTGTCAAAGTGCGCCGCACTAAAGTTACCTGTAGAACCAGGGATCTTTGTGCTCAAGCTGACTCAACCATCCGTAACACCATCAACTGGACAAAGCAAGAAGAGGAAGTTGGTTTCTGGTGACTACCTTTCGGCAGAGCTCCCCGAAGCTGCCGCCAAGAAAGTCCCCAAGATCAACGCCAAGGATGCTGAGGAGCAGTCTGCTCCGGCAAGCCTTATGGTTTGTTCCGTTGAAGCAGATGCTCCCGACAAGCTTTGCTCCGGCAAGCTTGCCGGGGAACATCAAGCTCCGGCAGGGCCGCAAGTCCTTGCCGTAGAAGCGGATGTTCCCGCAGCAGCAGATGTGCCTTTAGTCCTTGTTGTCGAGCCACAAGCTCCAGCATGGGCGCAGCAGATTGTCCATTTCCTTCAGACAGGAGAACTTCCCGAAGAGCAAGAAGAAGCAGAAAAAGTAGCCCGACAGTCAAGTATGTACCAGTTTGTCGATAGCATACTGTACAGAAGAAGACTCAACGGTGTGAAATTGAAATGCATTTGCCGGGAAGATGGACAAAAGCTGTTAGCAGAGATACATGGAGGCATATGTGGCCACCACATTGGCGCAAGAGCACTTGCCGTCAAAGCTTTCCGGCAAGGTTTCTTTTGGCCGACAGCCCTCCAGGATGCAACTGCACAAGTAACCAAGTGTGAAGCGTGCCAGTTCCATTCCAAGCAGATACACCAGCCAGCTCAAGCTCTCCAGACGATCCCTTTATCCTGGCCATTTTCGGTCTGGGGGCTCGACATCCTCGGCCCCTTCCCCCGAGCTGTCGGGGGCTTTGAGTACTTGTACGTTGCAATCGACAAGTTCACAAAGTGGCCGGAAGTGGAACCAGTGAGGAAGGCGACAGCACAGTCAGCAGTCAAGTTCTTCAGGTCAATTGTTTGTCGTTTCGGGATCCCTAACAGGATCATTACCGACAACGGCACGCAATTCACGAGCCGCACCTTCATGCAGTACGTCCAAGACCTTGGCGCCAAGGTCTGCTTTCCTTCTGTTGCTCACCCGAGAAGCAACGGTCAAGCAGAGAGGGCAAATGCTGAAGTGCTGCGCGAGCTCAAGACCAGAACTTTCGATAGGCTGCACAAGTGCGGAAGAAACTGGATCGAGGAGCTGCCGGTGGTTCTTTGGTCGATCAGGACGACGCCAAATCGAGCCACTGGCCAGACACCTTTCGCTCTAGTCTATGGAGCAGAGGCAGTTCTCCCCACGGAACTCGTATACGAATCACCTCGAGTACTCGCTTATGATGAGCTTGAGCAAGAGCAGCTGCGACAAGATGACGCCCTGCTCCTTGAGGAGGATCGTCTTCAGGCTGCTGTATGAGCTGCTCGATATCAGCAAGCTTTGCACCGCTACCACAGCCGCAAAGTTAATGCCAGAAGCTTCGAGGAAGGCGACCTTGTTCTTCGGCGCGTTCAGTCCGCCAAGAATTCCAACAAGTTGACGCCGAAGTGGGAAGGCCCTTATCGGGTGAAACGAGTCACTAGGCCCGGCGCTGTCCGCCTTGAGACCGAAGATGGCACTCCGGTGAGCAACTCCTGGAATATTGAGCATCTTCGCAAGTTTTACCCGTAGCGCGCGGTTGCCGGAACCCGTTCCGGCAACCACCTTTTGTACAAGTCTTGCCGCTGTTGCATATAATCCTTTGTACAAAGCCGGGCGCAGATCCCGTGCATAAGTAAAGATCGTGTGCTCCGCACATCTTGTCAATTTCATGCATTATCTTCTTTCTTGCATGTGTTATCTGACACTTTGTGCAGCACCTACACCCGGTAAGCAATAACGAGCCGAAAGGCTCCATATCATTATTTTCTCTTCTTTCTCTTTCTCAAGAAAGGAAAGGAAGGTTCCTCTGCACACAAGTTTGCCGGGGGGGAAGGAGAAGATTATGATGTGGACCAGGCGTCGTTCAAGCAAGTTTCGCCTTGCCGGGAAGCAAACGACAGAAAAGCTAAGTTGCCAAAGTTTGAGCAATCAGTTTCTAAATTTATAAGTTATCTTCCTCGAACGACCCTTCTTTGTATAGAAAACCTGTGCGCGGAGGAACCAACTTGTAGCTAGTTGCGCCCTTACTTTGTTTCGAGTCTGCTCAACAACTTAAGTGTGCTGCATCTAGTTGCGACAAGGTTTCTTGTCAGAAGCGGCACCGCCAGCAGGCTGCTGATGTCCCGCACTCAGCGCTCGCGGCTCGGGTGCCTGCGCCGACAAGTTCCCTAAAAGCGTAGGGTAAAAACGTACAAAGGAAGGAATCTAGTAGAGGAAATAACATAGCAATTGATAACGGAAATAAAGTTATATTATATGATAACTTGTCGCAACTCTAACAGACTGTTTTCATAACATGATTAGCAGCGACAAGGAAAAGCAAGAAATGGGCGGCCTAGTCTACGCGATCGCCTTCAACCCTCTTGATCTCGCTCACCTTGTCCACAATAGGTGCGACAAGGGCCTTGAGCGCGTCCCGATCGGCGTCTGGCGGCAAGGACTTGAGGACGTTGGTGAAGCTGAGGCCTGGATTGCGGAAGGCCACCTTCATCAGCACCTTTTGGAGAACTCCTGCGCAGATCCTGCGCGACTCGTCGGCCAGCTGCTTTGGGATCCTCTCCCGGAGCCGCTGGAGTGCCGTCGCCACGCCCTTGAAGAACAGGCTGAGCTTGGCACTGGGTTGGAGACTCTCGTCGGAGGGATACCCAAAGTCCTCCATCCCCAGCTGCGCCAGCTCCTCGTCGATGATTGCGGCGATATTCACCAGACTCTCGGTCCAGTGCTCCACAGTCTCTCTGAATGAGTTCTGTGTAACAGGATGCTCTCCAGCAGCGCCTTGTCAGCCTTGACCTTCTCTGACAAGGTCTTCTCCCGCTCCTTGGCGTCATCCAGCGTCTGAGTTAGCGTGGCCAGCTTCATCTCCAGGTCCGCGTTGGAGTCCTTGGCGGCACTGAGATCCTTGTTCCTCTCGGCGAGAAGACCTTGCAGCTCACCATGGGCGGCAGCATCCTTCTCGCGCTCGCGCTTGAGCGCGGCAAGCTCCTCGCCGCTCTTCCCGATGTTGGCCTCCAGCTGCGCCACCTTCTCCTCCAGCTCTTTCTTGGCGGCCTCTGCGGTTGCGGCAGCGTCCTTTGCTTCCTTGAGCGCCCCGCCAAGTGCTTGCTCGCGCTCGGCGAGCTCCTCCTCGTAGCTGTCGAGGTTGGCCTTCCGCTGCACCAATTCGCCTTCTCGCGCGGACTGCTTCTCGGCAGCAAGCCTTTGTTCCTCCTCAGCTTCGGCCTTCTCAAGAAGGAAGGCCGTACGCTCCTCTGCGAGTCTCTCCCGCTCCTGTGCCAGGGACCGGAGAGCTTCCTGGTTGAGGCCCCGGAGCTCCTCCGCGCGCTTCTCCATATCAACTCCCGCCTTGGCGACAAGTGCTTTCCGGGAAGTCAGCTTGGCTCGTCGGGCACGGTAGAGTGACAGCAGCTTCCGCAGCAGCTGCTCCTCCTCACGCTCGCCACTGCTGCTGCTTGGTGCATCGACCAACGACAGCCCGGCGGAGGCGAGCAGCTCCTCATCGAAAGTTTCCCCCTCGACCGGCGCCCTGGAGCTCGACGCCCAGGGTAGCTTGATGAAGATATCGTCGCCGGCCTTCAAGTAGGCGCCGGGCTGGGGCTCTTCGGAGCCTGGCTCCGCGGCAGCGGCGGAGGGATCGGCGGTCAGTGCAGCGCCTGGCGCTCCTGCGGCCTCAGGGCCGTCAGTGCGATCGCCCGACCCCTCGTCGGCTTCTGCGGCGGCAGCCTTGGCGGCCTCTTCGTCGGCAGGCTCATCAGCACCGGCCCCTTCTTCGTTGACAGCGGTGTCGTCGTTGCTGCCACGCACGCCTTCCTCGCCGGCGTCCTCTGTCTCCATTGGCTCCGCAGCAGATGGATCTGAAGAACGAAGAAGGAAGAAAAAGTCAAGCAAATATGCAAGAAGAAGATCAGAAGAAGAAGAACCCAAGGGAAAAGTTTTTGGACAAGTGGATTACCTGTGCCAAGATCTGCAGTTGGGGTCTCAGCCACCGCAGGGTCGTTGGTGCTGTCCCTTGCCGGAGAACTACCCCTTGCCGGAGATTTCTCCCTTGACGAAGAGCGCTCCCTTGCCGGGGACCCCTCCCTTGGCGGCGTAGTCGAAGCAGATGGCGCTTCGGGACCAGCCTCCGGGCGCTCCTGATGTGGCTATTCTACTCCTACAGAAATCAACAAGCAAGATATCAGCAAAGGAAAAAGCACTTATGCGCGCCTGACAGCAGGAAGCTAACTATGAACTTACGCTGGGGGCTGCGCTGGGGGCTGCTTTGAGGAGTGGTTGTCGGGTCCGTCAAGGTGGTCTCGGACCCACCCCCTGCTGACACGGTGGGGTCATCCTCGATGACGATCACCGCGGCCTTGGCTCTCTTCGCCGCTCTCTAGGCCAGCGTCCTGAAAAGGAGTAGGTACAGATTGAAGCAAGTCAGATACAAGATAGAAACAGCAAGATTGAAGAACTACAAGAGCATTGAAGAAACTTACTCTTCTTCCTCCTCGTCGGAACTGAGCACGGAGAGATCGAAGTCTGGCTCCCCTCCGGTGCGACGAGGTGGAGGAGTAGGATCCCTTGCCCGTTTGGCGGGGGCGGGGGCGGTGGACCGGGAAGATCCCGCTCCAGTTGCCGCTGCTGCGTGAGGTGCTCCCGCGGCAACATTGCTTGCCGCGGTAGAGCGTGTCGCACGGCTCGGCGGCTGTTGACCCGGCTGCCGCCCCGCTACGTCCGCGGCCCTGCGAAGACGCCTTCTTGGCGGGGCCGGGGGCTCCGCCTGCGGCAAGCTTTCTGAAGGCTCGGGCCCTTCCTCGCCGGCCTCGCTCGGCTCAGCTTCAAAGCCGGCAAGATCTTCCTCGCCAATGAACTCCGCGTGCTCAGCAAGGTTTGCCGCCTCTGCCGCCTCCGCCTCCTCCATGGTGAACCCGAACGCGCCCGCGGCAGCTGTGGCCGCAACCTCTTCCGCCCTAGTGGCGATGCGCTGCAGTTTCTCGTCGGTGGTGGCACGGGTGAGGCTCTTCTGCTCGTCAGCGCGGACCGGCACTTCTTCCAAGTTGTCGAAGAACGCTTGCACGACATCATCCACAGGCTCTTGCCAAGTTGGAACGATTCCGTGTGAATCGCACAACGGCATCATGGCGCGGATCCGGTCAAGTAAAGAGTTATTGCACAATGGAACTACGCCCCTCGGCAGCAAGAATGGGTGCTGGGGATCGCGTTTGAACAACTCCAGGAGCATTGCATCCAGCTCCAGGACGTTGAAGTTGTAGTTGAGGCCCGGCCGCAGCCTCATGATGCCTGCCGAGTTCTTGAATTCCCAGGCGAGCCTCCCCCTCTCCTGCAGGGGGGCGATGCGGCGGCGGAGGAAATCTGCGCCGACAGCGCCTACAGTGAGCCCGGCAAGCCTGAGGCGGAGGATCCTAGTGATGGCGATCTTCAGCCTCTCGTCTTCCGGGGCCACGTTGCTCCAGTCATTGCCACGCACTATTGGGGCTTGGCGCACGGCGGTGAAGGGCTGCGGGTTCTCCTCAACGATCCAACACCACTCCGCTCTCCACTCCTCCCACTTGCTACGGAGCTCGCCCTCCAGATACGCCTCCTTCTTGCCGACTCTCGAGATCCAGGCGATCCCTCCGGCACGCGGCTCTCCTCTCTCGACTCGAGGCATGAAGAAGTGGCGGAAAAGGGCTATGTTGGGGTGGACTCCGACAAAGTTTTCGCACAAATGTGCGAAAACTGCCATGGTCAGAACGGCGTTGGGGGTGAAATCAAGAAGGCGGAGCCCGTAGGTGTTTATTATGTCGCAGAAGAACTCCGAGAAGGGCGGGCAGAGCCCGCAATAGAAGAATAGCGCGAAGAATGGGTACCCGTTTGGAGCCAGTTCAGAAGCAGCGGCCGGGAGTACCCTCGTGCGCGGATGCGCACGCGTCTCCGTCGCCCAAAAGAGGTAGAAGTACTCCCTCAGCTCCTTCGCACCGAGCTGGGGGGAGAAGATCGCCCGCTCCTTCCGCAGTGCCGCGAGCCGCTGCGCCTCGGCCGACTTCACGCCCTTCCCCTTGTCGGCTTTCGGAGCCATGGCGGAGGTGGTGGGGGAGGTCGACGGCGTTGGTGGTGCTGGTGGCAATGGGGGGCGGAGCGCTGCTCTCTCGGCTTGGAGAAGAAGGGGGATGCGGCGGAGGTTCGTGAAGATGGAGTCGTAGCAACCAGCGAGGGGGAACGAACTGCCCCTATTTCCTCTACTTATAAAGAGGGAGGGGGCGGACGTTTCGCCCTTCCAGATAAAGAAACCACCCACGATCTCTCCCACGACGCCGCATTCAACGCGTGCCGTTAGGGGAGGGCGCGGTGGATACGGAGCAAGATTCGGCGTGGCCCAGGCCGCGTGGGTCCGTGCCCTGTTTTGGGCCTGGCTCAACAGCGCTCGGCACCGTGTATGGCCCAGGCCCGGGGGCTCCTGTCGGTGTACTAGAATAGGGGTACCCTAGTACCCCGAACTTGTGCACGGGCAGTTGCAGCGCCCCGCGGCAAGGCTTGCCGGGCGACCGCCAAGGTCCTCTGTGGTTCCCTGGGAGCCATTCAAGAACAAAGTATCTAAGCTCAGGAGACAAGGCCCCGGCAAGAGGAGTTTGCCGGGAAGGCCAACCAAGGCATTCCAAGGAACTTGCCGCGACGCGCCACGCGCTCCGGCAAGGCAACAAGGCCCCGGCAAGAGGAGCTTGCCGGGAAGACTAACCAAGGCATCTCGAGGCCTGGTGGGCGACAAGCTTCCGGGCCCGGCAAGACAATGGCCGCGGCAAGGCTCTTACCGCGGCAGGCGGCCACTCTGTATCCACGCTCCAGCACATCCACCAACGTGTCGTTCTGGGGCCTTCCCAGGCGCGCGTGGCGGATGGCTGTGCAGCCAGCGGTGCGCGGTGGCATGCGAAGCTGACAAAGATCGCCATCGTGGCGAACGGTGGCGCCCCTGACGGTCCTTTTCTGCGCTGTTTGGGCGACTCAGACGGGCATTTAATGCCTTTGTCCCCTGCCGTCAGGGTTAGGTAGAAAACACTGTACAAGTAACTGTACCAACTACCTTGCCTTTTACATTTGTACCCTTCTCTGCGATGCCACCTGTCGGTGACCCCTTTAGCATATAAAAGAAGGCCCATGCGCAACGTAGAGGGGGTTCGGACCCAGAAAAACACTTAGCTCTCTCGAGCAAGAACATAATACAATCAGACAGGCAGCAGTAGGAGTGTTATCTCTCCGGAGAGCTCCGAAGCTGGGTAAACTGCTCGTGTGCTTCGCCTCGATCTGCTCTTCGTGCGACCTCCGCCCCCCCGCCGAACCGAAAGGGGCTCGGTCCCCATAGGTGTCCGTGGGTCAGTTTCCCCGACAGATAAGTGCCCCAGAAAAATCATTGAATGATTCGAGAGTCCAGATATTATCCAATATGATAAAATACTTCTTTTGTTCCAGAAAATTCCTCAGTGTCTCTTCGAGCTCTGTTATGTCCATGTTGGCTATGTTGGATAGAACACTGGTTTTATCTTCGAATAGTTGCTTGATTAAATTCCTCAAAATATCTTCTCTAGAATAAGTTTGAGAGATGGAGATCCAAGCATGGCAGTCAAACTTTTCTCTGTCCTTCCGGTACACATTTGCAGCCAAAGCTGTCTTACCAAGCCCTCCCATCCCGTGCAGTACTATCACAGAGCTTTCCAAATCATCACTTTGCAACAAGTTCAGAAGTGTTTTTTTATTTTCATCAACCCCCACAAGATCTTCTTCACCAAGGGAACGTGAAATTCTTGCCAGATGTTGAGACCTCTCAACAATGTAACTTGAGTCATTGGTATTCTCACCACCTACTATCGGAACCCACCGATCCTTGGCTTGGAACAGATGCACAAGATTGATCTCTGCTTCCTTAACCAATGAAGCTATCCTATTTAAAGAAAGCAAGACATTTGGATGCTTGAATCCTTTTTAAGAAAGATTCTCCATCCACCATGATGTTTCTGACCGACAATATGCAAATACTCATCCGCAATATCCTCAATCCCATATGCAAGCATTCTCACCTCCTCCACCCAGATTTCATATGTTGGATTCTTGCGATTCCTTACATCCATTCAGCAAAGAAATTCATGTATTAGCCTCAGTTCTCTTCTTATGCGACCCATGCTGCCTTGAAGCTCTGTTAGCTGCGTAATGAACTTTTTGAATTGTGAACTAGCCTGGTTGATTGCTTCATTCCCCAGAGCAGCACCAATCTTTGCCACAGCTAAAAGAATCACTGATTCAGCCATTTGCTACAAGTTTGAGACAGCTAGGTTGAACATCAGGGCACCCTTGATATCTCTCTCAAGATCTTCAAAAGCATGAACTGGAAAAAAGCATTATGATAAATACCACAGTCATTGACGAAATAATCAAATAGATGAACATTACAAGAAAACGAAAAAAAGGAAGGATAACCATAATGGCATTAGCAAATGTTCATGTTAGGAGAAAATCAAAATTTTATCTTATATAATGTAACTAAAACAATGTTATGGGGAGATGCCAGTCACTTTTTAAAGGCTGCAAATTCCACCAGCTGGGAGCTGAGAACATCGGATGTGCTACACTTTATATCAAAATAAAGTTATTATCGACAATCAATCTAGTGACAGATACCATTTTTTTTGTTAATGTAAGAAAAACTACAAGGGACATCTAAAATCGGCTGCAGCTGTGCACGAGTAGATTGGACTTGTAGAAGTTTGCAGCTTTAATCTAGGTTTTTGTGCACTGCGCTCTTGCAAGGATTTTACGTTGCACCTCAGAGTTCCACTTGGCTACGCTCCATCTCTTCTTAGTACACAGCATACACTTTTTCCTGCATATTTGAAAGAAAGAAAATTGCAGCTAAAAGTCTAAAAGAATACAGGCAGAACAAAAACATGCCTATAACCAAGAGGAGATGCATGCAAACTGAGCAGACTGATAAATGTAGATTAACTTGGGAAAAGGAGTGAAGCAGCTTCTGTATTTTTCTGAAATGGTTGATCCTACTGTTTCATTAGCAGAGGCAATAAATGGTACTCTTGGAAGTATTGACTGTCAATCGCATAGTTCTGTATGAAGTGTTATCGAGTTCAGATATGTTGAGCATGAAATTTCACTAAACAATGTAGAAGTTCAAGGAAGTATTGTACAAAAGCTATATTCATGTGTACCTGTTATTGACGCGGCAATCAGATCCTGAAGTTCTTGCAGTCCCCATAACCTTTGGACTTGCACAGATGGTAGTCTAGCCATATGGCTCTGTTGTTTTCTTCAACTTCACATTGCTCATCCATCTCTTATGAGCCCAATGATTGTTCTTTTTAAAAATCAGGAGTGGTTGGTGTGGAATTTCAAGAACATGGTGTAGCTACCGGCAAGTTGATGTCACAAAAGAGAAGACCTGGAAATGTTTTAGTCAAGTACGTCAATCAGGTAGCATCTTTAGTACAAATAATTGCCGCCCTAATTACATAAGTACATATTGCATATGAGTTCACGCGTCCAATTATTGATAGTGACATATTTTGTTGTATTAGTGGCGACTGGCCAACTAAACAATTGCTTGTAATTAATCTGAGAGCTAGTGCTGGCAGCCATGTGAAGGCATATAAGCAAATGGTGGACGGCGACCAGATTGAGACCTGTTAACAGCTTACGAGATGCTAAAGAAGCAGCTTATATTGCATATGAGTTCACGCCTCCAATTATTGATAGTGACATATTTTGTTTAATTAGTTCCAACTGGCCAAGTAAACAATTGCTTGTAACTAATCTGAGAGCTGGTGCTGGCAGCCATGTTAAGGCATATAAGCAAATGGTGGATGGCGACAACCTGGTTGAGACCTGTTAACAGCTTACGAGATGCTAAAGAAGCAACTTATGATGCCTAATTTGTTCAGAATTCAGGCCCATCGACCACGGCTGGAGATCCCATCAGAAAAGAAATAAGTAAAGTTTAAATAGCTGAGAGCCTGAGAGCAAGTTTCTTTTTGTTATACTTACTCAAAGAAAATACTGCAGCATATTTTTTTTCTTAATGGAAATGCAGAAACCCTTCTCAAGGGGCTCGAAGCCAACAAATATATAGCTCGACTGCTCAAGACGTAAATGGCTTGAGGACGAATGGATGCTCAATTTGGTCTTAATCCTGTGTTAGTACAAGCCCAAATACTTGGGCATCCTAACAAAAAAAAAGAAGGGAAAGGTCACCGATATGAGGAATGGCGACTCCTAAAGCAGGGGAGGTTGGGTTGCTTACCTCGTACCTCGCCGCTGCGGCCAATGTAACCTACTCGCCGGTGCAGCAATTTTACTGCACGCCGGCCACAGCAGCCAAGGGAGGAGAGACTGGGCCGCCGCCCAACCTAACCGCCGGCAGGATTTGTGGGACGCCATTGCCTCGACGACGGCGCCGTTGACCACTCAGTAGGGCGCGGGGGCCGTGGGATTGGGCTGTTGCAGTAGGACGGTAGGTGGAGGAGTCCATAGCCCGCTCGTCAGCCCATTTCGTTTGGAGGAAACGGCTCCATCAGTTTAGGTCCCCTGGAGGAGTCCATACCTTTCGGGCCAGGGTTTCTCGTGCCGCCGCTGTCGTCTGAGAAATTTAGGTCCCCTCGTCTCTGGCTGCCATCTTGATGCTGAGAGATGGAGAACTTTGGATCTTCAAGACATTTATGTCATTCGCCATCGTCTAGTGATCATTACAATTTTGTGAGAATAAATTTCTTCTCGTTCTTTTGGCGATGCCATAATATTAGAGAGTTTTCTGTCCTTGCAGATCAGATTATTCCGAGCTGATTAGTTTATGCTGCTATGTCAAACATTTTTTGTTGGTCTGATTTTTTGTGGAGGTGAAATCTTTCATCGACACCATGATGAAGATATAGTGATTCGACGGCCTGCACTTCGGGATCATCCCTGGCCCAAGTACGTTCATCGATTAAGGCTTCCTGTCTTTTTGGATGGGCGACTCAACGCGTTTTAAAAAACCATTATTGGTAATGTTTGTGCGGGTGAAGGAGTGACAACATTGTTGCTCCAGTTCAATTGCAGCCTCTTTACCGAAGTCTTTGGAGTATTTCTTCGAGCAGAGATTGACGTCGTGAAGAAGGTGTTTTTAAGAGATTTCATTGTAATTCTTAGTCATAGAAGTTATTTTGTAGTTTCTTGGATGTAAGGTCCAAAGCAGTGTACATGTAATTGTTACGAGTATGAATAAAGTTGCATGTGTTTCTAAAAAAAAGTACCCTTCGGGCCATTGGAAAAGGAAAAAAAACAGATGATTATTTTTGGAAAATTTTGCTACGACACACTGTACTACTGACCCTGCAATATTTTCTTGAATAACCACCATACAGTAAATTATATTATTTTGTAGCATTACAATAACACTTTTTTTTGTCAAAACACATCGTGTAAGGTACGTCTCCTGTCTCCACTGATGCAAAATTGCAACTACTGGTCTCAGGACAATTTTCAGTCAAGTCTCTACATAACAATGCAATCTCTTGGGACCTAGAGAACTCTGGAATTTTTTTGATCGGACCTCTATGTTGAAATATATTGCCTGGTATCGATCAAAGATCGGATCGGTTCCTTAGACTAGATTAGATCCCAATTTCAAAAAAATTCAATTCGTAGATTAGATCCAATTAGCCACAAATAAAATCCCTAGATTAGATCCTCGCGACCCTCAAATCTCCGGTGAAAATCAGTGCAAAATCGGTGCATACTGCAGGGCACGGCATGATCTGTGCGGTCTATGTGCGCGAGTCTATACAAGCAAGAGAGGCAGGAAGATCAGAGTCCGAAATTACAGACAGACGAGAGAGAGGCGACTAGGGTTTCCCCCTCCCCACCTCCCGCCGCCGCCGGCCCTCCCGCCGCCGCCGGCCGCCGGCCCCGCGCTCCACCTCCGCCCCCTTCCTCCCTCCCCTCTCCCCCGTCCAGACCCGCCTCGCGCCGCCTCCCCGGGAGGTGGCCGGGGCGGAGCTCGCGCCCCTCCTCCGCGGGCCTCCCGTTCCCCCTCTGTCCGCTCGCCGCCGCCGACGGTCGCCCCCGGCGCTGGCCCGGGTGGCTCCGGCGGCGGCGGGCCTTTCCTTCCCCGCGCGCGCGTGCTCCCCCCCCGGGGCAGGGAGGCGGCGGCGGTGCAGCTCGGCATGGCTGCGGTCCAGCTGCCATGCGGCGGCGGCCGGCGGCTGGCGTGGTGTTGGCGCCGCTCCTTGGCGGCGGGGCGGCGTGGTGGTGCTGGGTGGCCGTCGTCGCGACCCCGGCCCAGATCTGGGCCCGGCGGGCCCCGTCTGGGTCCTAGCGGGCCGGCTCCCCGGCGTGGCTTCGTCGTCGTCTATGTGGTGAGGAGGAGGAGCGGCTTGGATGGGGGGCGGCGATGCCGATGGCATGCCGGCTGCAGCGCGATGGCTGGAGCTGTCCAGGAATGGAGTTCCTGGCCGGGCCTGTGGGCACATGGGCCTGGTAAGCTCCTGCTTGTGTGTCCGGTCGGCTACCGTTGTTGACGGTGGAGGTTGTGCCCTCCCGCGTGCCGACGTGCCGCGGCCCCTAGTCCCGGCTCCTATCCCTTGTCGTGCAGACCTCACCTCGTGGTGCCGTGGTGAGACGGCGTGGAGGCTTCTTGACCATGGTGGCGCAAGTTGGTGGTCGGTTTGGTGGCAGGCTCTGGAGCACCCGAGGTGAAGGTTGGGATCGGGGGAAACCTCTGTCGGCCTGTCCGACACCGACGCGGCGACGCCGGTGGGTGTCGCCGGACCTTCCTGGAGGGCATCGGGGGCGACCCTTCCTCTCGCCTCGTCGGGTACCGGGAGAAACCCTTGGCAGCAGCGTCGTCTTCGTCGCGGTCCCTCTTGAGGTGCTGATAGGTACCGGTGCTTCGGAGCCTTGGAGCTTGGTGGGAGACCCTCGGTGGGCGCAGTGGCCGTGAAGCTTCTTCGTTTCCGTCGATCCGCCGTTGTCGGCATTCTTTTCTTTTGTTGTTTCTCTTTTGTTTCTTTTGGGTGTGATTGTGCTGCTTCCGCCCCACCACCTATCTTTGGATGTTCGGTTGGTTGCTTTGGAATACAAAACGGGGGAAACCCTTTTTCGTCATACAAGCAAGATCCACTCTGCAACGTACCAACGCCGCCACCTGCGTTGAGCCTTCCGAGGCATCCACAGCACAACACTCGCCGATAGAAGACAAGGACGCGCGGCGCCCCGGGACTCCAGCCTGCTGCCTCACCCGTGCCCGAATCGCGCGGGGCACTGCATGCAGCCATGCATGTGCTCGGCGACTTCTCCAGTGCATGCATGCAACAACAAATTGGCCCAGGATACAGATGATCAGATCGCGAATCCAAGCTAGCTACAAGCAGCGGCATATGTCGATGTCGTCCCTCCGCAGCGACAAAGTGTTTGATGTCGTGCGTGCCGAAGAAGTATGTTGACATGTTGCCGGTGTAGTCCTGTCTCAGACATCTCAATCTACTTCGACTCAAGCAACTCCATGCATGACACTATACCGATACAGCCGGGACGACGACGCATACGCACGGGCTCTGCATCCACCATCCGCCTGCCGGACCAGCAATTTCAAGCGGGACGCTACGTTCAGACTCCCTCATGCGAGGGCGGCGCAGGCCGGCCAAACGAGCCGGCAAATAGGAGACCGGCGCATCATCTACGCGTCCTGCACGGACGCCGGACCGGAGCAACGCGGGTCAGCCATCTGCATCATCCGTCCTCACCGAGCGAACCAGCCGTGCATCGATCACGGGAGGGTGAACGTCCGCACGCATCCACATGCGTGTTTGTATGAGTTATTTTGCATCAAGCCACCGATGTGCAACTATGGACTCCTCCTGAGCTGAACAACATCGAGATGTCCGAGACAGGACTACACTGGCAACATGTCAACATACTTCTTCGGCACGGCACGACATCCACTAGTGCAGAACCGGGCTTTAGCGCCGGGTCGTAACGGCCTTTAGTGCCGGTTCGGCAACCGGCACTAAAGAGTGAGGACTAAAGGTCCCTCCTTTAGTACCGATTCATCACGAACCGGCACTACAGTGCCACCACGTGGCACGAGCCAGGTCCGGGTGCGTGTAGGACATTAGTACTGGTTGGTAACACCAACCGGTACTAAATGTTTGGGCGTGTTTTGGTTTTATTTTTTATTTTTTCTTTAATTTTATGTTTTCAATTTAATTTAGTGATTGTTTTAGATTAGAATTAGTTGTTAAATTATTAGGTGAAAGTACCGCAGATTAGTTTCGACTGGATGCATGTGGATCCTAGCTAAGTGATCAAGTATATGCCATATCTATATTATACTTGATCACTAGGTGATCAAGTATAATATAGATATGGTCACTTAGCTAGGATCCATAGTGATCAAGTATAATATGGATATGGCATATACTTGATCACTTAGCTAGGATCCATCCAGCTGAAACCAATCTGCGGTTTCTTTCATAAATTATATAATAACTCATATCATCAACATCATATTAATATAAAAACTCTTGCATCATATCATCAACAACAGTATACTGCCTAGCTAAAAATCATCATAGTCGTCATTACCACTATTTAATCATCATAGTCATTACCGCTATCTAATCACCACCAACACTAGCTTAAAGAAGAAACATTCACTTGTACTAGAAGCAAAGATATCATTGAGTTTAACATGGTCATGATATTATAAGCGTTCATAACACCACAAAAGCAAATCACTCTTTGAGATTAAGTTCAGGACGAAGAACACGGACATGAGAGGAAAAGTACTAAGAGCATGAACTAGCTAAATCACTCATGCTGCTCTCTCTCAGATAAAATAGCACAGAACATGTATAGCTCTCCTGATTCATCATACTGGAGCATGCAGATGAACCTGTGTCCTAATCATGGGCTGCGCTTCTCATTGCTGTCCCCTAGTACTTCTCTGTGATTGTTAACAATTTTACTTCAATCTTTCACTATTAAGCATTCATCGCTTTTAGAAATCCTGAATGCACTCATGTGCAATGTAGGATATCTTGGTCGTAAGCTAACCATTTACATGCGACCTTTAGTTTCGATCCACTGAGGCACACCTGTCATCGGGAGTCCCTGTTGAAGAACATCGTATAGTAATTAATATACTTAGCAATGAAAGTTTAGAAAAAAAATTATGTATAAAAAAGATGCACTGAGGACAAATAGTAAAAATCTTACCATCATTTCTAAATAGATGTGACTGTAGTTCAATACGATCACTATTGGTCGCACGTTTTGAGTACTAACATTTCTAAGTACAGGAAGAAAATTTGTTTTGACAGTATGAAGATCCTCAAGCCATGAAACATAATGACTTACCTCCTCGCAGTTTAGTTCAGCTCCGGGACACTAGTAGGTCCTGTCTACCAAGCGTCGGACATGTTTGCTTGAATGGAAATAAGCTGTCAATAGAAATTAGTTTTCAACTATTTTTGAATAAACAATATCAAAGACATAAATATGGTTGAGAAACTCACATAATGGTAGAACTGGAAGCGTCTGCACATCGACCCAGATATCTCTATTATCTTCAATATCATCTTCCGGACGAATATCAAAGGTGATAACCATATCAGGCTCAAATGCATAAGCCTTGCATAGTGCTTGCCAAGTTTTGCATTCAAAATAGGTGTACGTGTTTGCATTGTATACTTTGACGTTGAAAGTATAACCATGCTCGATTTTCAGGTAAACTCTCTTTACCTCCATAGTTTCCATAGTACTGAAACCTATCTTATCCAAGACAAAAATTCTTGAATGGCAGGGGATGCGCTAGTAGAATAGTGAAAATTTAAAATTATAAGTTGACGCAAATGAAGCATATATAAGTCATGCTTAATTACGAAAAAACACTTGTCGTTATGACTTACTGTATCAAATTCGAAGGCCTCATCCAGCTTGATGCTGAATCGCCTATCATAAACAAGGACATTTCTGTCGCACATGCCGCGCTGGTCTTCACAGTATTCGCACATAATGATGTCTTTTTCGTCGTCAGACGACATTTCCTATGTTCATATAGGTGAAATATTAAACACTTACTAATTCTATTAATTCAACTAATTCAACTACTTCTATCAATTCAACTAGTTCTGTTAATTCAACTAATTCAACTAAGCATTTACTAAAAATAAACTTGTTCTATTAATTTTCTTACTAAAATATACTAGTTCTATTAATTCAACTAGGAATTTACTAAAAACAAACTACTTCTATTAATTTACTTACTAAAATATATAAAGTAGCTATATATGGTAATATTTTAATTAGATCTTCAAATCTCATATACCTAAATTTTCTTACTAAAAACAAACTAGTTCTATTAATTCAACTAGTTCAACTAAACATTTACTAAAAATAAACTAGTTATATTAATTCAACTAGTTCAAATAATCACATATATCTAAATTTTCTTACTAAAAATAAACTAGTTCTATTAATTTTCTTATTAAAAATAAACTAGTTATATTAATTCAACTAGTTCAAATCTCATATATATACCTAATTAATATCTAGCTAATTCATCTAGCTAACAATTGACATTAATATTTAAAAACTTTTCTATCTAATTCATCTAACATTAATATTCTAACATTCTTATCTACGTAATTCATCTAACATTAATCTAAACAATAGAAAACAGAGAATAAGTAAAAAAATGTGTGTGTGTGTAGTACTGTGTGTGTAGTGTGTGTGTATGTGTGTGTGTGTGTAGTGTGTGTGTGTGTATGTGTGTATGTGTGTGTGTACGAGCGAGGGGCGGCGGCGTACAGGCGGCGACGAGAGACGGCGACGCAACGGGGATGATGCGACGACGGGCGAAGGGCCGGGGGCGATCGACGGCGCGATCGAGACGGGACGTAGTACGGGGCGGTGGCGCGAGACGGCGACGACGGGGACGGCGACGACGGGCGGCGGGGGCGACGGCGCGGCGACGGCGGCGATGTCGCGCGAAGTTGGAGAAGAAGTGGTGGCCGATGAAACTAAATTTTTCGTAAGTGCCATATATATAGGAGAGGCCTTTGGTACCGGTTGGAGCCACCGGCCGGTACTAAAGGCCAATTTTGGCCAGGCCAAGCGGCGGGAAACGACCGCTGAGGGAGTCCTGGATTAGGGGGTGTCCGGATAGCCGGACTACCATCATCAGCTGAACTATCATCGGCCGGACTATCATCATCGATCGGACTCCAAGACTATGAAGATACAAGATTGAAGACTTCGTCCTATGTCCGGATGGGACTTTCCTTGGCGTGGAAGGCAAGCTTGGAGATACGGATACGTAGATCTCCTACCATTGTAACCGACTCTATGTAACCCTAGCCCTCTTCGGTGTCTATATAAACCGGATGGCTCTAGTCCGTAGGACACAACAACAACAACAACCATTACAATCATACCATAGGCTAGCTTCTAGGGTTTAGCCTCCTTGATCTCGTGGTAGATCCACTCTTGTAAACATCCACAATATCAATATCAATCAAGCAGGACGTAGGGTTTTACCTCCATCAAGAGGGCCCGAACCTGGGTAAAACATCGTGTCCCTTGTCTCCTGTTACCATCCGCCTAGATGCACAGTTCGGGACCCCCTACTTGAGATCCACCGGTTTTGACACCGACATTGGTGCTTTCATTGAGAGTTTCTCTGTGTCGTCACCGATAGGCTTGATGGCCTCTTCAATCGACAATGACGCAGTCCTAGGTGAGACTTTTCTCCCCGGACAGATCTTCGTATTCGGCGGCTCCGCACTGCGGGCCAACTCACTTGGCCATCTGGAGCAGATCGAAAGCTACGCCCCTGGCCGTCAGGTCAGGTTTGGAAGCCTAAACTTCACGGCCGATATCCGCGGGGACTTGATCTTCGATGGATCTGAGCCACAGCCGAGCGTGCCGCGCTGTCACGATGGGCACGACCTAACTCTGCCGCCGGACAGCACCTTGGAGGCCGCAAACGAATCCGCTCCGACCCATAGTCCGGAGCCAATCGCTCAGATCAAGGACGGATGGCTGGACACCGCCTCGGGAGCTGCAACTTCTACGGCGATGGAGCCGAACACTTACCTTGTCCCGCATAAAGCTCATGACTCCGAGGTGCCGGACTCTCTGCCGGACTCCGAACCTCCTGCGCCCCTGCCAGTCGAATCCGACTGGGCGCCGATCATGGAATTCACCGCTACGGACATCTTTCAGCACTCACCCTTCGGCGATATCTTAAATTCGCTGAAGCATCTCTCGCTATCCGGAGAGCCCTGGCCGAACTACGGCCAGGATGGTTGGGACGCGGACGACGAAGAAATTCAGAGCCCACCCACCACCCACTTCGTAGCCACCGTCGACGATCTAACCGACATACTCGACTACGACTCCGAAGACATCGACGGTATGGACGACGATGCCGGAGACTATCAAGAACTAGTGCCTACAGGACACTGGAAGACCACCTCATCATATGACATATATATGGTGGACACCCCAAAAGATGGGGACGGCGAAGAAGCAACGGAGGCCGATTCCTTAAAGAAACAGCCCAAGCGCCGACATCAACGGCGCCGCTCTAAATCCCGCCAAAGCAAGAATAGAGATTCCGACACAGGAGATAATAACACCCCAGAAAGTGCCGAAGACAACCCCCTCCAGCACGATCCAGCGCAGGAGGAGGCAGAAGCAAGCCCTCACGAGAAGGCGGCAGATGAAGAGGTCGAGGATGATAATTACTTACCTCCCTCCGGAGACGAGGCAAGCCTCGACGACGACGAATTCGTCGTGCCTGAGGATCCCGCCGAACAAGAGCGTTTCAGACGCAGGCTAATGGCCACGGCAAATAGCCTAAAGAAAAAGCAGCAACAGCTTCAAGCTGATCAAGACCTACTGGCCGACAGATGGACCGAGGTCCTCGCGGCCGAAGAGTATGAACTCGAACACCCCTCCAAAAGTTACCCAAAACGCAAGTTGCTCCCCCGACTAGAGGAGGAAGCGTACAAACCTGCATCACCAGCGCACAATACAGCAGACCGACCACCTCGTGGCCGCGACAGAGAGGCGTGCAAGCCCTCCACCAAAACCGTACCCCGGCACCGCTTAAAAAGCATGAAGCCACGAGGGAACGCGCCGGACTTGCGGGATATATTGGAGGACAAGGCAAGACAATCCAGATCTATTTATGGATCACGTGGGCGCCCCAAGACCCACGACGAATACCGTCGCGCCGGATACAACTACCCCGGCCGGGCCGAACACAGCAGACAACGCTCTCTCGAGCTACATCGCGATATTGCTTAATACAGAGGCGCCACGCACCCACTATGCTTCACTGACGAAGTAATGGATCATCAAATCTCTGAAGGGTTTAAACCCGTTAATATCGAATCCTACGATGGCACAACATACCCCGCGGTTTGGAATGAGGATTATCTCCTCCATATACATATGGCCCACGGCGACGATCTTCACGCAATCAAATATCTCCCGCTCAAGCTTAAAGGACCAGCCCGGCATTGGCTTAACAGCCTGCCCGCAGAGTCAATTGGATGCTGGGAAGACCTGAAAGCCGCATTCCTTGACAACTTCCAGGGCACGTATGTGCGACCATCGGATGCAGATGACCTAAGCCACATAATCCAGCAGCCATACGAATCGGCCAGGCAATTCTGGACACGGTTCTTAACAAAGAAAAATCAAATCGTCGACTATCCGGATGCAGAGGCCCTCGCTGCCTTCAAACATAACATACGCGACGAGTGGCTGGCCTGGCACCTAGGACAGGAAAAGCCGAAATCCATGGCAGCCCTCACATCACTCATGACCCGCTTCTGTGCGGGAGAGGATAGCTGGCTAGCTCGCAGCAACAACCTCAGCAAAAACGCTGGCTGTCCGGATACCAAGGACCGCAATGGCAGGTCGCGTCGAAACAAAAACAAACGCCACATTAACGGCGACAGCAATGAGGATACGGCAGTCAACGCCGGATTCCGAGGCTCCAAGCCCGGTCAACGGAAGAAGCCATTCAAAAGAACCACTCCGGGCCCGTCCAATTTGGACCTAATACTCGACCGCTCCTATCAAATACATGGAACCCCCGAAAAGCCAGCTAACCACACCAACAGAGATTGTTGGGTATTCAAGCAGGCAGGCAAATTAATCGCCGAAAACAGTGACAAGGGGCTACACAGCGATGACGAGGAAGAGACCCGGCCGCCGAACAACAGAGGACAAAAGGGATTCCCCCCTCAAGTTCGGACGGTAAACATGATATACGCAACACATATACCCAAGAGGGAGCGCAAGCGTGCACTAAGGGACGTATACGCGATGGAGCCAGTCGCCCCAAAATTCAACCCATGATCCTCTTGCCCGATCACTTTCGATCGAAGAGACCATCCGACAAGTATCCGCCATGGCGGATTCGCCGCATTGGTCTTAGACCCAATCATCGATGGATTTCACCTCACGAGAGTCCTGATGGATGGCGGCAGTAGCCTGAACTTGCTTTATCAGGATACAGTGCGCAAGATGGCATAGACCCTTCAAGGATTAAACCTACAAAGACAACCTTCAAAGGCGTCATACCAGGTGTCGAGGCCAGTTGTACAGGCTCAGTTACACTGGAAGTGGTCTTCGGATCCCCGGATAATTTCCGAAGCGAGGAGTTAATCTTCGACATAGTCCCATTCCGAAGTGGCTATCACGCTCTGCTCGGATGAACTGCGTTTGCAAAATTCAACGCGGTGCCGCATTATGCATACCTTAAGCTCAAGATGCCAGGCCCTCGTGGAGTCATCACGGTCAATGGAAACACGGAACGCTCCCTCCGAACGGAGGAACATACAGCGGCTCTCGCGGCAGAAGTACAGAGCATCCTTTTAAGGCAATTTTCGAGTCCGGCCGTTAAACGACCGGACACGGCCAAACGCGCCCGGAGCAACATCAACCAAGACCACCTGGCACGTTCCGAGCACGCGTAGCAATGCGGCGTCAACCCCAGCCCTCGCACAATTGTAAGACAAACTCTCCGCGTACATAATTACGCCCTGGAGATACCATGGGCATAGGGGGAGAGGCACAACCACAACAGACCCAAAGTGCGGTTCGACCACACCAGGGGCTCCCAAGTGTGTCGCTCTTTTTATCTTTTATTTCTCTCTTTTTTATACAGAACTATGTCCAACGGCGAACCTGCCGAACTCATGATGCAATAGCCAGGGAGCGACAAAGGATGCAACGAACACTCAGGTGGTCTCCATTACGAGCATTAAATTTGTTAAATACACCATTCCGCGGCCTACCCCTGGAGGGAGACGCCTTTAATTCGTCCAATCCCTTGCTTTCCGCACTATTTGTATCATTCCGCACTCATAGCAGATCTTCTCGAATAAAATGCAGCACTTTTTGCCCATAATTGCATTACCTTATATATATGTTCATTTACGACATGTTGCATCCGTACATTTTGGTACGGCCAAATACACCAGGGGCTTATGTTCCCCGCATTATGGTGTGATAAAGTCCGAACACTTTCACAAGTGCGGCACCCCGAACTTATAGCATTATATGAATCGGCTCCGAATCATGTCTTGGGTCAATAGTTGGGTTTGCCCGGCTCCCAAGTTTGGCACCTTACGTTCCGTTCTATCGGCTAAGGTAGCACTGGGAGAACCACTGCGATTGCGCCCCGGTTGAGCCGGGGTAACGCCTCAGTGGAGAAAGCTAAAACTGACTGTCATGATAAGGCGAGAGACTGGTCGCTGTTCGAGAGGTATTTTCGGGTCCTTAAAGACCTACGCCGCTTCGAGTGAAGTACCGGATAATGTCCGATGAAGGCGTGGATAGCACCCCGAATTCGGTCTTCCGAATACTAGGGGCTTTACCGAAATTAAAATTATAGAATTCTATGGCTAAGTGAGAGTGTTCAAGCACTATAAGTCTGGTTGCCTTGTTCGTTGTGTTGAGCGCCTCCCTAGATGGACCAAAAAATGGGAACAAGAGTGCTCAAGTTTATCCCGAACACCTCAGCACTCGTGGCATGGGGGCTGAAGCCGACGACTTGCCATCTCTCAGATTTAATAAACGGCCGCACAGAAGGTAATATTTTAAATTAACAAGCGTTGCTTAGTGCATATGAACAAAGTTTTCAGCGCACGGGATAACACATTGCGAATTTACTCAATAATTACATCCCTGGGGCACTCATCCGCAATCTTGCGGGCACCCTTCAGGACAGTCTTATAGTACATCTCGGGCGTACGATATTCCTTGCCCACTGGTGGCGCGTCAGTGATTAGCTTCTCCGCATCCAGCTTGCCCCAATGCACCTTTGCGCGGGCAAAGGCCCGACGAGCACCTTCAATACAGGCGGAGCGCTTGATAACCTCCACCCAGGGGCACGCATCCACTAACCGTCGCACGAGGCCGAAATAGCTCCCAGGCATGGCCTCTCCAGGCCACAGCCGGACTATGAGGCCCTTCATGGCCTGCTCGGCCACCTTGTGGAGCTCGACCAGCTGCTTCAGATGGTCGCTAGGGGGCACCGGATGGCCGGCCTCAGCATACTGAGACCAGAAGACCCTCTCCATTGAGCTCCCCTCCTCGGCTCGGTAGAATGCGGCGGCATCAGACACGCTGCGAGGCAGATCTGCGAACGCCCCTGGAGAGCTCCGAATTCGGGTAAGTAACACGTAATTTACATTCACATGCTTGCTTTGCATGAAAAATGCCTTACCCGCCGCTATCTTCCTCACCAACTCAATCTCCTGAAGGGACTTATGGGCATCGGCCTTGGCAGTTTTGGCACTTTCGAGAGCCGAGGCAAGCTCGGACTCTCGAGTCTTTGAGTCACGCTCCAAACTCTCATGCTTTTCCATAAGAGCCTGGAGCTCTTGCCGAACCACCGCGACCCGCGCCTCCTGCTTTTCTCGCTCTGCCCGCTCCGCGGCCCCATTGCATTCGGCCGCGGACACGGCCTCCTTCAGGGTCGCCACCTCGTTCGTGGCCCCTGCAGTACCCATGTTATCCTTGTTATTTTTTGTTGCAACCTAAATCCTTTTCTGTAAGGTACAAGTTCAAAGTGGTGTTACTCACCTTCTTTGTCCTGGAGCCGCTTCTTGGCGCGGACGAGCTCTTGCTCAGACCGCTCGAGCTCCTGCTTCAAAGCACTGACCTCCGCAGTCAGTGCGGCAGAGGTCAGCAGCGCAGCCTGCAACCCATATTGATATAATTTTTTAGCAACCCTGCGTATATCTTCTTTTTTTCCAGATCCTCAGTCCGACTTTTCTTTCCGAACACCGAACCGAGCATCAGGGGCTACTGTCTATGCGGTATTACATTGCATATTTTTAACTTCTTACCTCAAAGCCTGATAGAAGGCTACTGCAGGCTTCGGTCAGCCCGCTCTTGGCAAGCTGTACCTTCTGAATCACCGCACTTATAATAGTGCGGTGTTCTTCCTCGATGGAAGCGCTCTGCAGCACCTCCAACAAATTGTCCGGCGCCTCCGGTTGGATGGAAGCTGCCGGCGTCACGGTATTGCCCTTCGTGCGAAGGGGCCGCCGGCCGGACTCCGGAACCACTGCGGGTTCTGATGTGGAGTCCAGCGCAAAGTCCGGGAGGCCGCCTTGTGGCGCCTCCGGAGCCTCCCCCTAATGGGTCCCTTCTTGGGATCCCACCTCGGCGTCCTCGGTGTCGCGAGGGTGGAGGCGGTCGGGATGGAGTCTACATCCGACGGAACCAACGACCCGCTCGATGAAGCGGGGAGATCATCATTGGCCGGACTACAGGCAGCATGCGGCATCAGAATGACACTATGTGACGCGGAAAAAGAAATTATAAATCATTCAGGAATCCGGATACTTACGATCTCGCCGGAGGCCTGGCCCTTGAAGGCCATTCTTCCTTGCCAACGTTGATGTTGGCGGAGCTGTCCGGGGGAATAGTCCTTCCCCTCTTGGACCCTTCGGCCTCCCCTGTTGGGGAAGCCTTCCTCTTCCTCTCTCCCTCCTCTGGGAGAGAGTCCTCTTTCTCCTCCTCGTTTTCAAGGGAGGAGTCCGCCCCGGAGTCGTCGGACACCTGAAAACGGGAACTCTTTCGAGCACCCGTGGCCTCCTTCTTGGCCTTCTTCTCCGGCACCACGTACGGTGCCGGAACCAGCAGCCTCGTTAGATGGGCGTCTACTGGGTTTTCTGGCATAGGAGCCGGGCAGATAATCTGCTCCGCCTTCCTCATCCAGTCCTGTCAAAGGAAAAGGGGAAATTAAAACCCGCATAGAGTCAAACTATGAAAAGCAAGTGTCCCGTAAAGGGGTAGAATCACTTACCTCGTCGGCTTGGCGCTGCGAGCAAAATCCGCGATCTTCAGTCGCGGATGCGGGGGCTTCGGCGCCCTTGAACAGCACCCTCCAGGCGCCTTCGTACGTCGTGTCGAAGAGCCCGCTCAGCGCCTGGTGCTGTTCCGGATTAAACTCCCACAGATTGAATGCCCGCTCTTGGCATGGGAGAATCCGGCGGACGAGCATGACTTGGACCATGTTAACCATCCTGAGCTTTTTCACCATCTTCTGGATGCAGGCTTGGAGTCCCGTCAGCTCCTCCGAACTACCCCACAGCAAGCCCTTCTCTTTCCAGGAGGTGAGCTGCGTGGGGATACCAGATCTGAACTCGGGGGCCGCCGCCCACGTAGGGTCGCGCGGCTCGGTGATATAGAACCACCCCGATTGCCACCCCTTGACGGATTCCACGAAGGCCCCTTCGAACCAAAGGACATTGGGCATCTTGCCCAACATGGCGCCTCCGCACTCCGCTTGAGTGCCCTTCACTACCTTCGGCTTGACATTGAAGGTCTTGAGCCACAAGCCGAAGTGGGGCCGGATGCAGAGGAAGGCCTCGCACACGACAATAAACGCCGAGATGTTGAGGATGAAGTTCGGCGTCAGATCATGGAAATCCAGGCCGTAGTAGAACATGAGCCCCCGGGCAAAGGGGTGAAGTGGAAAGCCCAGTCCGCGGAGGAAGTAGGGAAGAAAAACGACCCTCTCATGGGGCCTGGGGGTGGGGATGAGCTGCCCCTCGTCGGGCAGCCGATGCGCGATGTCGCCGGACAGGTAGCCGGCGCTGCGCAGTCTTTCGATGTGCTCCTCCGTAACGGAGGAGGTCATCCACTTGCCTCCCGCTCCAGACATGACTGGGGAAGGTTGAGACGAGATGTGCGGGCTTGGGCGTTGGAGCTCGAGTGCGCGGAGATGGATAAGCAAAGGAGGAAGAAGGCGTAGGTGAAAAGGTGAATCCTTATCCCTTATATGGGTGGGCGAAGTCTACGCGTCCCCCACCGGCCTGGTAAAACTCGCTTATCCCCCAAGCGTCACCATCAATGGCGTGGTTGGGTTACCCACGTCCGTATTGATGAGAATCCCGGATTAAGGGGGAACACGATCTCTGCTTCGACAAGACGTGCCAAGGAAACCGCTTCGCTAAATGCGCTGAGGTGGTAGAGTAAAAAATGATTCAAGTAATGGCTTGGTAGTGGCGTGACGTCATGCCGCAAAAAACGTCAGCAGATTGAACTTGTATATATATTATTCTCTCTACGGTAGAATGTGGAATTTATTTTGCAGAGCCGGACACTATCCTGGTGTTCACAATCTTCTATCATTCGGAGGAGGAACCCGCCTTGCAATGCCAAGCAATATACGCACCGGACTTATCGTAATTGAAGCCTGCTTCAGGGGCTACTGAGGGAGTCCTGGATTAGGGGGTGTCCGGATAGCCGGACTACCATCATCAGCCGAACTATCATCGGTCGGACTATCATCATCGACCGGAATCCAAGACTATGAAGATACAAGATTGAAGACTTCGTCCTGTGTCCGGATGGGACTTTCCTTGGCGTGGAAGGCAAGCTTGGCAATACGGATACGTAGATCTCCTACCATTGTAACCGACTCTATGTAACCCTATCCCTCTCCGATGTCTATATAAACCGGATGGCTCTAGTCTGTCGGACACAACAACAACAACAACCATTACAATCATACCATAGGCTAGCTTTTAGGGTTTAGCCTCCTTGATCTCGTGGTAGATCCACTCTTGTAAATATCCACCATATCAATATCAATCAAGCAGGACGCAGGGTTTTACCTCCATCAAGAGGGCCCGAACCTGGGTAAAACATCATGTCCCTTGTCTCCTGTTACCACCGCCTAGACGCACAGTTCAGGACCCCCTACCCGAGATCTGCCGGTTTTGACATCGACAACCGCCTTTAGTACCGGTTCATTACCCCATCCGGTACCAAAGGCCAACCCATTAGTACCGGTTGGAGCCACCAACCAGTACTAATGGTTGTGTGCTGCCACCCGCGGTGCACTTTGTTTGGTCCCACCTCGCCGAGCGAAGGGCAGCCACACTGATTTATAAACCTAGTCGTGGCTGCTCCTTCGAACTCCTCTATATAGCAGGCTTCTGGGCCTAACTAGGGTGCGCTGCCCTGTGAGCCTGCCGGCCCTTCTGGGCCTTAATTTGCACACCCTAGGTCTGGCAGGACCACTGGGTAGTGCCCCAACAATTTTCTATATAGTTTTTTCTTTTATGCATTATTTATTTTCTTCTATTTATTTTTGAGTAATTTTTTATATAGGTTTTTCTTTTCTGCTTTATTTTTTTCTTCTATTTATTTCTGAGTAGTTCTTTTTGCTGTATTTAGTTTCTTTGTCGTGACCCTCTCTACTCTTTCGCACATGCTATGCGGGTGAAATGATGATACCTTCAACATTTTCAGAGTTCGTTTTGTAGTGATTTTCAATTTCACGGTCATTTAGCTCTGATCTAAACAAATCGGTGACTGAAAAACAGCAAATGATGTCAAAATGTGTTGGAAATTGATGACGTCGCTTCGAATGCTGCATAATGCCGGCTCAAAAAAAGTCTGGAGTTCAAATAAGTTTGAAAAAAATGAAGTGCCCGTGTAACACATGAGTTCTCGTCCGAAACCCTGATACTCCGAAAGAGATTGTCCAGTTTGTACACAAAGTGCGTCCAGTTTTTGCCGTGACACTCTCTACTCTTTCATGCATGCTATGCGGGTGAAATGATGATACCATGCCAAGTTTCAATATTTTTAGAGTTTATTTTGTTGTGATTTACTGTTTCACGGTCATTTAGCTCTCTAAACAAATTGGTAAATGACTGAAAAACAGCAAATGATGTCAGAACGTGTTGGAAATTGATGACGTCGCTTTGAATGTTGCATACTGAACGCAAAAAAATCTAGAGTTCAAATAAGTTTTAAAAAAATTAAGTGCCCGTGTAACAGATGAGTTCTCGTCCGAAACCCTGATACTCCGAAAGAGATTGTCCAGTTTGTATACGAAGTGCGTCCAGTTTTTGCCGTGACCCTCTCTACTCTTTCACACATGTTGTTGGGGAATGTAGCAATAATTCAAAATTTTCCTACGTGTTACCAAGATCAATCTATGGAGATTCTAGCAACAAGAGAGGGAGTGGATGAGTGTATCTTCATACCCTTGAAGATCACGATGCGGAAGCGTTACAAGAACACGGTTGGTGGACTCGTACACGCAGCGATTCAGATCACGGTCGATTCTGATCTAAGCGCCGAACGGACGGCGCCTCCCCGTTCAACACACGTACAGCCCAGGGACGTCTCCTCCTTCTTGATCCAGCAAGGCGAGATGAGAAGTTGAGGGAAAAATCCAGCAACACGACAGCGTGGTGGTGATGGAGCTCGTGGTTCTCTGCAGGGCTTCGCCAAGCACTATGGAGGAGGAGGAGGTGTTGGAGGAGGGAGGGGCTGCGCCAGAGGGGGGTAGAGGAGGCGCCCTAGGGTTCCCTAGGGGAGGGGTGGCGGCCACAGGGGAAACCCTAGATGGGTTTGGGCGCCCCCACCCCTAGGTAACTTGGCCCCCAAGCCGGGAGGGGCAGCTGCCCTAGGGGAGGCGCCCCCACCTCTCCAGGTTAGTGAGAGGGATTGCACTACTAGGGAAAAGCCTAGCAGCAGCGCGGGTTTTTGGCCTCTCAGTAGCGCGGGGACATGCGCTACTAATAAGGCGCTACAGCTAACGTATAGTAGTAGCGCCTATTGTCCCACACTACTGCTATACATGAATAGCTGTAGCGCTGTTTAGAAAAGGGCGCTGCTGATATTATCTGCAGCGATGTTTACCGGGAAGCGCTACTGGTAATGCGGCGCTACTGCTAAATTTCCCCCCCTCGCTACTACTAGTTTTATTAGTTTTTTTCCTGCATATTTGTTTTTGTATTTGTTTTGTATTTGAATAGGCTTTATACAATAATCTTTAGCATATCATACATATACAAATGTAATCATAGCATATACATACAATTAGTCTCATCAAATCATGTCATCATCATAATCATCATCCAACACAAAGTGGGCTCTCGTCATCATCTCGAAAGTAGCGATACAAGTCTCGATTACTTGCAAATACATCGTCATCCATCTAAACAATGGTATACGCGAGAAGAGCTATCACTTTGAGTTCATGAGTTCATATCCCTCTCTCGCATTAGCGTGAACCTAAACTAACTATTGCCTGTCGCTCGGAAACCGGAAACCGGTACACCTGGGCCTGACACTCCGGCCACTTGTCGTATATATACTCCTGGTGTAGCACTTATTCACCATCGATGATCTATGCACCTGCATCATCACATGAGTTGATGATATGCAACATATATAGTTAAGCAACAGAAAGAGACAGACTTGGCAAAAATAGAAACAACATATCATAAGCATAAATAAAAAAGTTCATCGTACCCCAAAATGCCCTAACTAGAGTGATTTTCGCTAGTCGAGGAGGAGGACGGTTTAATTGCATCACAAATAAAGTTTCACCGTGCATAACTCAAAGTTTTGTCATACAGAAAGTACGGACTAAACGGACACATTGTCATATATCGACAATCACTCCAACATGTCGTTCCATCCAGCCATGTCAGGGAGATAGTCCCCGAGCCTAGTGAAAGGCATCAGGTCGAGACGCTGAGCGACTACCCATGTTTGGACGTCTTCCCGCGACATTTGTCCTTCTTTGTAGAACATCCCTGTTTTTCCGACGACCTCCTTCATGATGATTTGGGCAAGTTTGCGCTAGATGTGATAGAACTCGGCTCGAAGTCGATGATCCTCGATATCTCCTACGTTCTTTGCCCATTGCAGAATATGGGCATCGCCGGATCTAGGTGACATGCAAAGGTTCTGGTGATCCCGTCTGTACTCCAGCATGTGGTGTAGGACATAGAATCCATCATTAAGAGAATCGTTCGGTTGCTGGATGCAGCAAAAGTCGGTCTTATGGCCGAAGGCGACCCTGCCGCCCCTTCTCTTCTTGTCCCTGTCGTGGTTCTAAGTCTGACAGTAGAATGGGGGGTAGGTATGGAGAGGCAAGATCCTAGCTATGGAGTAGTTGTACACACGAGTGTTTTACGAGTTCAGGCCCTTCGCGGAGGAAGTAACAGCCCTACGTCTCGGAGCCCGGAGGCGGTCGACTGGTTTATGTGTATATGAGTTACAGGGGTGCGAACCCTTTACACTGAGGAGGGGGTGGCTTATATAGAGTTCGCCAGACCCCTCCGACCCTCAGTTATGTAGGGTTTAAAGTACATTAAGATAGGGGGTTACTGGTAATGCCCTCATAAAATACCATGAAGACTATTAAAGCTACTTAATGACAGACCATTGCGTGCTGAGTGACTTTAGGTCTCCTGGCCGTCGAGTGGTTAGCTTCATGGTCGAGTGGCTATCTTCATCATCGAGTGAAGTCCCTCTTGGTCGAGTGAAGTCCCCTTGGTTGACTGGAAGGTAGCTTCTTCTAAGGATGTCCTTGGGTATGGTACCTAGGATAGGACCATGACCCTACCCTAGGTACATGACTTCATCATTAGCCCCCGAATGGATCGAGGTTCGAGTGAGGAAGGGGTTGATAATTTTCTCCGACCTATTTCCCGTGCTCTGATGATGTCGTATCCTGGATCAGCGATTTTTCTTTTTTGGCGTTGGCATCAACTTTTCTTTCAGTCACCTTGATCCATTCTTTTTCTGCTGTCGAGTGAACTTTTGAACTTAGTGAACTGCCGAGCGACGGATCGCAGGAAATCTACCGTCTGACAGATTGATCTGCCGTTAGCGGATTTTGTGGGATCCGAATTTTGGGAAGCGCGCGAAGCGGGGCGGACCGCGGTACTCGGATGGGATAAGGCGTGAACGCCTTGATTACCGCGCCGCCTTTTTCTCCACGTATCACGCGTGTGCGACTATTTCGGGATGTGATAGGACCGCCCGGGCCTACTTGTCAGACACTCGGAAGCGTCCTTATATAAAGCGCCGGGCGAGGGTTTTTGAACAGTGCATTCCCATTCTCCTCTCTGCCCTCTTTGCCTCCGCCCGCTGTGCCTGCTCTCGCCTTTGCTTATCCACTAATCCCGTGCTTCGTCGGCGACAATGGTGAAGGAGAAGACGGCGGCCTTGGAGCGCGCGAAGAAGGCGACGGCGACGGGGAAAGCGAAGGGGGGAGCGTCCAGTCGGGGCGGATCTTCATCAAGGTCCCGCCTGCCAAAAGGTTAGGTCCAAGGGGATTGGATCCGTTTGACCATCACCGAGATGGATCTCAATGACCTGGCCAACGAGGGTCTGATTCCCCACGGGTCAGCAAGGCTTCCGGGGACCGAGTGTCAACCGCAGCCGCAGGAGGGTGAGTGCGTTCTCCTAGCCACTCATGTAGACCGTGGATTCTCTCTGCCGCTGAGTGTTTTCTTCTGAGGGTTTCTAAACTTATTTGGGGCGCAACTCCACCATTTCACTCCCAATTCCATTGCCTATCTTGCTGCTTTCGTGTCCATGTGCGAGAACTTCCTGGGTTGTCGACTACACTGGGGTCTCTTTAGCACATATTCACCTGTCGCTCAGAGACGGTGAAAAAGGCGAGTCCGGATGATGAGAGGACCAAGGTTATCCAGATGTGCGGGGGTCTTGGGATTCAGATGAGGAATAAGAGTACTTTCCCGGCCATGACTCTTCCTGAGTCGGTCAGAGGGTGGCAGTCGACTTGGTTCTACTGCCAAGACGAGTCGACGTCGGGGCAGTCGACTGGTCTCCCTCCGTTCTCCATGGACCGAGTGGACAAACCCTTTTCTCTGAAGGTGCTTCCTGAGGAGAAAGCTCAGGTAAAAATGTTGATGGAGCGCGTAGTCCAACTCGTTAGGGACGGAGTGACGGGTATGGATCTTCTGGAGGTCTTCCTTAGACGGCGCATCCAACCGCTTCAGTACCGAGGCCACCCGATATGGCTGTACTATGGTACCGAAGACACCACTTGGGTCCATCCAGAAGCGGTCAATGACGCCACACTGGAGAGGTGGGTGGCTGCAATCACAGGGAATAAGGACAACCCTCGAGGGGCTAGGAGGATCCCGCCACTCGACTGTACCTACACACTGGACACGGTATGACCACTTATCTCCAATTGTAATCTTGCTTTATTCATTCTGCTTCGCTGCGAATTGGTCGATTGATCCTTGTTTTGTTGTCTGACAGGCCACCACTGATTTATACTCGATGCCCAATGGAGCGCAAACACCGACTGAGGAGGAGGAAGGAAGTGGGGGCGAAAGCCCAGAGGAGTGGGATTCGGATGCTGACGATGATGATGAGGGTGATGACTCTGGTGAGGAGGAAGAGGAGGAGGAGGAGGAGGAGGAGGAAGTTGTACCTCCTCCCTCGGAAAGACGCTCGAAGCTTGTCCATGATCCCGCGGCCGAGCGTGGTAAGGGGGTCACAACCGTCACGCAGTCGTCCAAGCGCCCTCGGACTACTTCTCCGGTGCCGACTGAGAAAGCTCCGAAGCAATCTCGAGTGGCACCGTCGAAGTCGGCGAAGGTCTTGCCGAAGATGAAGATGGTGATCCCCACTATCTCAGGGTAATGGTGTAGCTTGAGTTTGTCTGTTCCACATGAACTTATTCTTGGTCGACTCATGAGCTAATCGACTGACTTCTGGAACTGCAGCGCTGCTACTTCTGATACCTCGGCCAGAGCTGAAGACTAGGAGATGGAGGATGATGTTACTTCGAAACCTGGTATGACTCTTGTAGTTCTGTCTTCAGTCGATTGGCTTCTTGTCTCTAATTTTGATTCTTTTTCTGCAGCTTCATCTAACGTCGTTATCGACCTTCCCGACGACGACGACGAGGAACCACCGAGGCAGAGAAGGAGCAAGAAAGCGTCTGCTGGCAAGGCGGCTCAGGACGTGCCAGCACCCGAGACATTGGTCGTGGAGGGAGACAATGTCACTCGGCCTACCGTAACATTTGCGGTGCTGTTGACGAGTGCTCGTCCTTCATCGTCGAGTGCTGCTCAACCCTCGCTTTTCTCAACCTACCACGTTCCAGAAGACCAAGCTAGTGCTGCTAAAGAAGCAATACGCCAAGCAGGGGTCATGATGGAGCAAGTGAAGGCAATACGAGAAGCCAGCCAGGCAGCCTATGACGCCAGTTCAGCTCTTCAGAGTAATGTTCAGGTCAGTCGGTCACTGCCTGTTCTGTTAGGATATGATATCTGAAAACTCTTCTTTCTAAAATTCCTAGAGTTTGTCCTACACCCACTGGGTGTGTCGATTGAAATTCCAGGTTAGTGGGCGCACGCTGAGTGCACCCACTGGGTGTAGTCCCCAAGGCTATGGTGGACTGCTGGCAGTCGACCATAGTCTTTATGTCTTAAGTTTTTTCCTTACTCGACTAGGTCGAATAGATTCATAGACCGGTGGGGGCACGCTAAGTGCACCCACTGGGTGTAGTCCCCGAGACTGTGGTGGACTGCTGGCAGTCGACTATAGTCTGAAGAACACCTGCCATTTTTTTTGTTGGTCGACTGGTCGACTCTAACTGATGAAACTAGTGGGGGCACGCTGAGTGCACCCACTGGGTGTAGTCCCCGAGACTGTGGTCGAATGTTTGTATTCGGCCGTAGTCTTAGAAACGCTATGATTTTCCCTTAGTCACTCGGAAGTGAATTGTCTTTGACATCCGTCGATTGATTCTTCGTAGAAATCCTGCGACCTTGTGGCCCGTTATACTGAGTTGGAGAACAAACACATCCAGCTCGAGCTTGATCTGAAACTGACCCAAGAGAACGTAACGAAGGCGAAGGAGGAAGCTAAAGGTATGTTTGGTGAGGCCTCCGACGATTGCCTTTGTCTCTCGTTTGTTTCAGAGTCTGATCTCACTGTAACTTTGCAGACAAAGTGAGGGATGCCTTGAAGAAGAAAGACCTTGACTTGGCTGAGTTGCAGAAAACGGCTTTAGAGAGGACCAAGCTCGCAGATGAAAAATTGGCTTCAGTCACCAAGCTTGAAGAAGAGAACACCAATCTGAAGGCTGCTCTTGATGCTGCTAACAAGGAGGTCAGTCGACTGAAAAGTGACAAGGTTGCCCTGAATAACAATGCCAGTGAGTTGGTGGGAAAGAAGAACGATCTGGAGGCTTATCTGGGTGGACTCGCCAAGAAGCTATTCCTCATGCTTGAAGGTAATCTTTTGTGTCAAACAGACGTTTTAACTGTGATCTCTGACTGTTGTCTTGACTCGGTGGTTGTTCTTGCAGAATTTTGCCAGAACTTTGAAGAGGAGATTGGTCGACTGGAAATAAACCTGGATCCCATCAACTCTCCCGTGAAAGATGAAGTCGCCATGAATGTGCTCCGGCTTGAATCTCGCATTGCTGCTGTCGTCGAATATCTCGCAAGGCTGAAGGTCGCAACTTCTCGCATCGACACAACACTCTGGCCAAGAGAGACGCTCCAGAACGACCTCGAGTCTCTGATGACTCGACTGAACAAGGTCCCAAGTCGAGTGCAGGAGTGGAAGAAGTCTTCTGCCAGGTGTGGCGCGGATGTTGCTCTGTCTCTGGTCCGCGTTCACTGCAAGGATGCACGAGAGGACAAGCTGGTGGCCCTTAGGGTGGCTAACACCAAGAAGCATGATTTCCGATCTTCCATGGAGACCTTCATCGCTGCTGCCACTCGGATTGCAGATGAAATCGACCTGGATGAGTTTGTTGCACCTTCCAGCCCTCCACAGGAGGGGTAAAAAACTTCTTAGCTTGATACTTTAAATTTGCCTCGGTATGCCGAGTGAATTTTGTAACCAACAAACCTTAACAGGCTTAGCGCCTGAGCACTTTCGGTTCTATTAAGTGTTATCCGAACTTGGATTCGACGTTGAATATGTTTGCATTTGGTTTGAGGTGTCTTTTGCAGGCAAAAGCGAGGCGCTCATTGCAATCGACTTGTTCCCCGATACACTTAGGCAAGCACTGGGCTGCAGCTAAGCCCCCGAGTGGGGAGGTCTGCTCTCCACTCGTTAGGATTTTCAAAAACTTAGGAGAGCACTGGGCTGCAGCTAAGCCCCCGAGTGGGGAGGTCTGCTCTCCACTCGGTAGGATTTTCAAAAACTTAGGCGAGCACTGGGCTGCAGCTAAGCCTCCGAGTGGGAGGTTCGCTCTCCACTCGGTAGGATTTTCAAAAACTTAGGCGAGCAATGGGCTGCAGCTAAGCCTCCGAGTGGGAGGTTCGCTCTCCACTCGGTAGGATTTTCAAAAACTTAGGCAAGCACTGGGCTGCAGCTAAGCCCCCGAGTGGGAGGTTTGCTCTCCACTCGGTAGGATTTTCAAAAACTTAGGCGAGCACTAGGCTACAGCTAAGCCCCCGAGTGGGA
>NC_041393.1:611616559-611662431 GCF_002162155.2 Triticum dicoccoides | reverse complement strand
GTGGGAGGTTCGCTCTCCACTCGGTAGGATTTTCAAAAACTTAGGCGAGCACTGGGCTGCAGCTAAGCCTCTGAGTGGGAGGTTCTCTCTCCACTCGGTAGGATTTTCAAAAACTTAGGCGAGCACTAGGCTGCAGCTAAGCCCCCGAGTGGGAGGTTCGCTCTCCACTCGGTAGGATTTTCAAAAACTTAGGCGAGCACTGGGCTGCAGCTAAGCCCCCGAGTGGGAGGTTCGCTCTCCACTCGGTAGGATTTTCAAAAACTTAGGCGAGCACTGGGCTGCAGCTAAGCCTCCGAGTGGAAGGCTGGCTTACCACTCGGTAGGATTTTGTTTAACTTAGGTGAAACGGATTTCGCAGCTAAGCCTTCGAGTGGAAGGCTGGCTTACCACTCGGTAGGATTTTGTTTAACTTAGGCGAAACGGATTTCGCAGCTAAGCCTTCGAGTGGAAGGCTGGCTTACCACTAGGTAGGATTTTTTTTACAGACTTGGGCGAAACAGATTTGCAGCCAAGCCACCCGCTGGGGGATTGTTTTATGTGGACAAAAGTAATAAAAATTACTGGGAAAATTAAAAACTCTTTGTCTTTGATAAATAAACTACAGAAGTACTTTTATTACAACTCATCCGAGTGAATACTTAAGTGTAAAAGGGGCGGAGAAGCTCCACGTTCCAAGCTCGGGGCTCGTCGATCTGATGCTCGACATTGTAAAGACGATATGCTCCATTGTGGAGAACCTTGGTGACGATGAAGGGTCCTTCCCAAGAAGGAGCGAGCTTGTGTGGTTTCTGCTGATCCACTCGGAGGACCAAATCTCCTTCCTGGAAGGCTCGACTCTTCATGTTTTTGTTCTGGAAGCGACGCAAGTCTTGTTGATAAATGGTCGATCGGATCAGAGCCATCTCTCTTTCTTCCTCTAAAAGGTCGACTGCATCCTGTCGTGCTTGTTCTGCTTCAGCTTCGGTGTAAAGCTCGACCCGAGGAGCATTGTGGAGAAGGTCACTCGGCAAGACTTCTTCAGCTCCATAGACCAAGAAGAACGGAGTTCTTCCAGTCGACCGGTTGGGCGTCATCCTTAACCCCCAAAGCACCGAGGGAAGTCCGTCGACCCATGCACCAGCCGCATGCTTGAGATCATGCATCAAACGGGGTTTCAACCCTTTGAGAATCAAGCCGTTGGCTTGTTCTGCCTGTCCATTCGACTGTGGATGGGCGATTGAAGCATAGTCGACTTGTGTGCCTTGAGACGTGCAGAAAGCTATGAATTCTTTGGAATCGAAGTTTGACCCGTTGTCAGTGATGATGGTGTGCGGGACTCCATATCTGAATATCAATTCTCTGATAAAGCTGACAGCAGTACCGGCATTGAGGTTCTTGATGGGTTTGGCCTCAATCCACTTGGTGAACTTGTCGACTGCTACCAGCACATGGGTGAAACCACTTCTGCCTGTTCTCAAAGGGCCGACCATATCCAACCCCCATACTGCAAAAGGCCAAACGAGTGGTATGGTCTTTAAAACTGAGGCGGGCTTGTGTGACATATTGGAGTAAAATTGACATCCCTCACACTTGTCGACTATCTCCTTTGCCATTTCATTCGCTCTGGGCCAATAAAAACTAGCTCGGTATGCTTTAGCCATGATGGTCCGAGAAGACGCATGATGGCCACAGGTCCCCGAGTGGATGTCGTTGAGAATCATTCGACCTTCCACCGGTGTTATGCATTTCTGGCTGACTCCAATCGCACTTTCTCTGTATAACTGACCTCTCATGACGGTGAAGGCTTTCGATCGGCGGACGATCTCCCGAGCCTCTTCTTCATTCTCGGGGAGTTATTTTCTCAAAATATAGGCGATATAGGGCACTGTCCAATCGGGAGTGATGACCAAAACTTCCATGATCAAATCGACCACAGGTGGGACCGTGACTTCAGTCGGATCTGTGGCGCTTTTGGGCTGCAGGACTTCTTCAGTGAAAGGATCTTCTTGAACCGATGGTGTGTGAACATGATCCAAAAACACACCACTCGGAATGGCTTCTCTCTTGGAACCTATCTTCGCCAAGTCATCGGCTGCTTGATTTTTCAGTCGGGGAACGTGATGGAGTTCTAACCCTTCAAATTTCTTTTTGAGCTTCCTCACTGCATTGCAGTATCTAGTCATGGTTGGGCTTCTAACGTCCCACTCCTTCATCACCTGATTGACCACCAAATCTGAGTCGCCATAAACCATAAGGCGACGAATGCCGAGTGAAATGGCCATGCGCAACCCATACAAAAGTGCTTCATATTCTGCCTCATTGTTGGAGGAATCAAAGTGGATCTGGAGCACATACCTGAGCTTATCTCCTCGGGGAGAAACCAAAACGACCCCAGCACTAGAACCATTTAACATCTTAGAGCCATCAAAGAACATGGTCCAATGCTCCGAGTGAACTTGAGTCGGCTGCTGCTGTTCAATCCACTCGGCAAGGAAATCTGCTATAGCCTGGGACTTAATGGCTTTCTTTGCCTCAAATTTGATATCAAGGGGAAGGAGTTCAATCGCCCATTTAGCCACTCGACCAGTTGCATCTCTGTTGTGCAGAATCTCTGACAATGGTGCATCGCTCACGACTGTAATGTCATGATCAGAGAAATAATGAGCAACCTTCTTCATGGTCATGTAGATCCCATATACGAGCTTCTGATAATGAGGATATCTTTGCTTCGATGGGGTCAAAACTTCAGAGAGATAATACACTGGGCACTGAACTTTGAAGGTTTTACCTTCCTCTTCCCGCTCGACCGTAAGTACTGTACTGACAACTTGTCCTGTGGCTGCAATGTAAAGCAACAGAGGCTCTTTGCTGATTGGAGCAGCAAGCACCGGCTGGGTGGAGAGCAGAGCTTTTAGCTCGACAAACGCTGCATCAGCTTCTGGAGTCCACTCGAACTTGTCTGCCTTCTTCATCAGTCGGTAAAGAGGCAACGCCTTTTCACCGAGGCGAGAGATGAATCGACTTAACGCGGCCAAGCATCCAGTAAGCTTCTGGACATCGTGCACACGCACAGGGAGTTTCATTCGGAGTATGGTGCTAACTTTTTCTAGGTTAGCATCGATTCCTTGCTCTGAAACGAGAAAACCGAGTAACTTTCCGCCAGGCACTCCGAATGTGCACTTTGATGGATTGAGCTTGATATCATATCTCCTGAGATTGGCAAATGTTTCAGCTAGGTCAGTCAACAGGTCGGAACCCTTTCGTGACTTGACCACGATATCATCCATGTACGCTTCCACATTCCGACTGATTTGAGTGAGTAAACACTTTTGAATCATTCTCATGAACGTGGCTCCGGCATTCTTGAGACCGAATGGCATGGTGATATAGTAGAAGCACCCGAATGGAGTGATGAAAGCTGTTTTGATTTCGTCAGGTCCATACAGACGGATCTGATGATACCCGGAATAGGCGTCTAAAAAAGACAATCTCTCGCACCCCGCAGTCGAGTCGACAATTTGGTCGATGCGAGGGAGAGGAAAATGATCTTTTGGGCAGGCCCGATTGATATGTTTGAAATCAATGCACATGCGAAGTGAGTTGTCCTTCTTGGGAACCATGACGACATTGGCGAGCCACTCAGAGTGGTATATCTCTCGGATAAACTCTGCTGCAAGGAGTCGTGCCACCTCCTTGCCAATGCCTTTTTTCTTCTGAACGGCGGACCGTCGAAGATGTTCCTTAACAGGTTTCGCTTTTGAGTCGACTCTAAGGCGATGCTCAGCCAGTCCCCTGGGAACACACGGCATGTCAGCTGGCTTCCATGCAAAGATGTCCCAGTTCTCACGAAGGAACTGGATGAGCGCTTCTTCCTATTAAAGTCGAGTGTTGTGGAAATATGGGTCGGAGCTGCGTTGGGGTCAGTCGGGTGGATATGAACTGGCTTCGTCTCCCCTGACGACTGGAACGCTGACTCTGTGGCGGGCTTCTTGGCCCGCAGCAAATCACTCGGATCTGCATTTTTCTTGTATTCTTCCAGCTCTACCACTGTTATCTGGGCATCTGCAAATCTTCGAGCCTTTCTGGAAACACTCTTCTGCCTTCTTCCGGCTGCCAGTGATAGTGATCACGCCCTTGGGTCCAGGCATCTTTAATTTGAGGTATACATAACATGGCCGAGCCATGAAGCAGGCATAGGCTGGTCTTCCCAAAATAGCGTGGTAAGCGCTCTGGAAATCCACGACTTCAAACGTCAGCTTCTCCTTGCGGAAATGATTCGAGTCGCCGAACACTACATCCAGAGCTATTTGACTGAGTGACTCAGCCTTCTTCCCAGGAATGACACCGTGAAAACTCATGTTGCTGGAGCTGAGCCTGGACATCGGAATGCCCATTCCCTTGAGCGTCTCTTCATACAGTATATTCAACCCACTGCCGCCATCCATCAATACCTTCGTCAGTCGAGTGCCTTCGACGACTGGGTCGACCACCAGCGCTTGCCTCCTAGGGGTGGCGATGTGAGTGGGGTGATCGGATTGGTCGAACGTAATGGGAGTTTGTGACCATTTCAGATAGCTTGGTGTCACCGGGGCGACCATATTTACCTCTCGGTTGATCACTTTCAGTCGACTTTTGCTCTCTACATCAGCAAAAATCATCAGGGTGGAATTGACATGAGGGTACCCTCCGTCACTGTCCTCCTTGTCCTCGGCCTTGTCCGACTCCTTCTCTTTGTCCTTGGGCTGTTTTCCTTGAAACTGCTGGATTAAGAGCCGGCACTGGCGAGTGGTATGTTTCGGGTAGATGAAGTTACCCTCTTCGTCTTTCTTCGTGTGGATGTGACACGGTAGATCCATCACGTCATTTCCTTCTTTATCCTTTACCTTCTTGGGGTTCCAAGATCCTTTGGGCTTCCCTTTCAGTTTTCCCTGAGTCACAGCCAGAGCCTCTCAAGGAGCAGCTGGCTCGGCCTTCCGCTTCTGCTTCCGACTGGGGTTTCCTTTTTCCGACTGACTCGGCTTATACTTGCCACTCCGGAGCCTGTCCTCTTCTTCACTGTTAGCGTATTTGGTGGCAATCTCCATCATTCGACTCAGGGTCATATCTCCGGTTCGACCAAACTTCAGGCCCAACTCTCTGTTCTTGACACCATCCTTGAAGGCATAGACCGCTTGATTGTCGGACACATTCTCCACGGTATGATGCAAAGTGATCCATCTCTGGATGTAATATCTCAATGTTTCACTCGACTTTTGTATGCAGACTTGCAGCTCCGTCAATCCGGCCGGTCGCTTGCAAGTTCCCTCGAACGTCCTGACAAACACTCGAGAAAGATCTTCCCAGGTGTAAATGCTGCTAGGAGCTAACTGATTCAACCACGCCCTGGCCGAACCCTCTAGCATGAGTGGCAAATGCTTCATGGCCACCTCATCATTACCACCACCAATCTGTACCGCCACTCAGTAATCTTCAAGCCAAGTTTCAGGCTTGGACTCTCCGGTGAACTTACTTACCCCAGTCGCCAACCTGAAGTTGGGGGGTATCACTGCGGCTCTGATGGCTCTGCTAAAGCATTCTGGACCTGAAACATGGACTCAACTGCTAGTGGGCACATCTCTGTCATGGCCACCTCTATGAGCTCTGTTCCGATCGACCAAACCATGCACGATGATGGATCTTGCGTCAAAGCCTGGTTCTCTGGGTCGACTGAAGCTCTCGGCCCAACACTGAGCTGGCGCCTGTCATCTTGCTACCGATGGGCGTTAGACCCACTTCTCAGGGGAGGAGTGGGCACTCGACGCCTATCATCACGATCAAATCGGTCATCATAGTGGTCCCGCCGGCCTTCACGTCCCACGCGCCTCGGAGGTGACCTTGGGCTGTGAGCCGACTAAACAGTATTCGCAGCGACAGATCGACTGTGAATCCTATTGCGCGACTGTGACACAACTGAATTCTGATCGCCTGCTGCCCGGAGCAAATCCCTGATCTGCATCAAGCCTCTTCCAGCCTCCGACTGAGAGGGCTGAATTGACTCCGCTATACAGGCTGCGGCTGCTAAATTCTGAATCGGGGTTCAATATACCTGAGTCAGTTGCGAAAAGAGCTGACGTCGGCTGGAGTCAGGTACTCGTTGACGCGCACGCTCGTCGAGTGCTCGCTGGAGGTTCTCCAGTCGAGTGCGTTCAGCCAAGTTGGCCAAACGCGCTTCTTCTAAAGCTCGAGCCTCAGGAGTTTCTCCTGCGATGGGAGTATGCAGGGCATCCATGTTCCGGCGGTGAAGATCTTCTCTTTGCTGAGAAGTGAGTGGCTCGGGCTGATATTCTTCGTGGGCCCGAGCGGGATCGCCTCCATCGTCCATCCCATCGACGCGGGGGAAACCGGGAGGGCTACGAGGCCCGTTGACCATCAGGACCTCCGCCGCTGGATCACTGCTGTCGCACTCGGATGCAGTCTCTACGAAGCCAGTCGACAGATCGAACAGGCCGTAGAGAGATTTGCCGGGCTCAATTGCCGCGACTTGGGTGGTGGCCGTTTGGCGAGCTACCGCGTGTCTCACCCATCGCTGAAGTCTCGACCGACCGGAGCACTTGCGCTGGCGGGAGAAGGGGATGGAGGACGGCGCAGGAGTCGACCGGTATGGGGTCGACGGCTACCGCAGCAAGACGCCGCGGACACACGCCCGAAAGTGCGTCGCCCTGCGGACGGGGAGCGCGTCGATGTCGAGTGGTGCCTCTCGAGCCAAGCGGAGTCGTCGGTGATGAAAGCGAGCGCACCGAGACGGATCTCGCGGCCCTCGACCAGAGCTCCGCCAGAAACCATGATGAAAGCAATCGGACAAATTGCAACTTCTCCAAAAAGTCGCTAAGACACCTGCCCCAAGGTGGGCGCCAACTGTCGCGGTTCTAAGTCTGACAGTAGAATGGGGGTAGGTATGGGGAGGCAAGATCCTAGATATGGAGTAGTTGTACACATGAGTGTTTTACGAGTCCAGGCCCTTCGTGGAGGAAGTAACAACCCTACGTCTCGGAGCCCGGAGGCGGTCGACTGGTTTATGTGTATATGAGTTACAGGGGTGCGAACCCTTTACACTGAGGAGGGGGGTGGCTTATATAGAGTTCGCCAGACCCCTCCGACCCTCAGTTATGTAGGGTTTAAAGTACATTAAGACAGGGGGTTACTGGTAACGCCCTCATAGAATACCATGAAGACTATTAAAGCTACTTAATGACAGACCGTTGTGTGCTGAGTGACTTTAGGTCTCCTGGCTGTCGAGTGGTTAGCTTCATGGTCGAGTGGCTATCTTCATCGTCGAGTGAAGTCCCTCTTGGTCGAGTGAAGTCCCCTTGGTCGACTGGAAGGTAGCTTCTTCTAAGGATGTCATTGGGTATGGTACCTAGGATAGGACCATGACCCTACCCTAGGTACATGACTTCATCAGTCCCAGACCTCTCCACCCCTTGCTTGGTAGTAAAACATAGCACTGTCGAGAACATCCTTGATGTGGGTGTAATCCTTTTTGTGAATGTTCTTCTACGAGTCCAAGTAAAGAGCGTGGGAGAATCGGGGGTATAGGATGATGAGGACGGCGCGCCCACCGCTGTGCAAAATAAGTACACCTCAAATTACTTAGCCTCCACCATGCAAATGAATGATTGAAACCGAAGGAAGGATAGTAGCATGGATGACTTACACGGGATGATAAGGCACGAGAATCGCCCCCTTGTCCTTATTGGCGAGCATGAAATTGTTGATGTATTCCCTCGCGTATACACGGTGCTCTGCGCAGACTCCCAAGAAGCCCTCGTGCATGTAGTATGGGTCAGCGACACAGATATGAGATATCTGCTCAAACCCGATGATGTAGTTCATGTGCAAGGCATAAATGCGGACATACGTAAAATCCAGCTTCTTCACGTGAAACATGTCGAATATGTAATCGAATCGGAGGAAGAACTTATCCGCGTGGAAGCTGTCGACGTACGACACTTGCCGCGGAACGTTAACCACGTAGAGTGGGTATCCTGGATCTGTCGAGGCGATGAGGCCTTTCTCTACCCGCAGCACATCGTCATGAAGTCTCCTTAGATCCCAAATCTGGCCTGTAGCGCTGTTGCAGGTAGGATTGGTTGACCGGGGATATGCCATTTATCCGCATCGGGGATATCTATACGGTCCTGAAGCCGAGACTGTTGAGGCGGCTAGATCATAGAATCAGCTTTTTTGCCTTTCCTCGCTCTCTTCCTAGACTTCTTTACTACCGGAAGGTCGTCCATAATACGTTGAGACGGCAATTCAGGCACCAACTCATGACGCTCAAACCCTGAGGAGGCGCTAGTATAGACATACTATTCAGCGCCACCGTCGTCCTCGTCCTCATCCATGGCGACGTCATCAGGGACTAATGGAGCCTCCTCCTTACCCCTTCCGCTATCACCCAACCCGACACCCGACGCTAATTGGGTAGGTGGGGTGTTGATGTTCATACCTTGCTGAGGCTGTGTGCTCGTGGGTGTGCTCCTGACCGCCTCCAGACGAAGCAGACTCTTTGGCCACAACAGGACCCACCCATTGCAACAATCACCAAGCCGCCGCGGTGTCTCCTCGTCATCCACTAGTAGTATTGGAGGAGGCAAATTCTCGTGGCCCGGTTCGACACTGGCCACGGAAACCTTGAAGACGTTCGGGGGGATCGGCCGGCTGTGGAACAATGGTTCCTTCGGCTCCATTATCATCGCCTTCCCCACGTCCACCTTCTGGTCACCGATGGTGTACAATATGGTGCACGGGGTTTGTCGGCCTGCAAAGAAAAGTCTAATACGTGAGACATCCGAAAGGCAACGAAAACAGGAGATTATACATTTATATTGAAGGGGGCCGGTGTGACAGATACCGTGAGGGCGTCGAGCTCAGCCAAAGATGAAGCATCGCCGAGCACGTTCGGTGCGGGAGCCGGTGCGGGAGCTGGTGCGGGAGCAGGTGCTCCCAAGAAGTCAGCAAGGGGAAAGTCCTTTGCATTGTTTTCTGGATTTTGCCTTGTCCAAGTGAAAACGCCTGTCACCAAGGAAGACGAAGCACCGCTGTTGCGACTGTCTAAGATGATTTCTTCTCAACCGCAATCTCAACCTTCTTGTCGATGTTTTCTTCAGTTAACCTCCGTCTTTCCTTTCTCTCCTCCGTGGTCTCACGGTAGTACTTCTTCCACGTGGCGCCGTCTCCGACACCGTGCACGCGTCCATACGACGGTCGAGTATCCACCGGTTGTCGTTTCAATATGTTCAACGCCCGGTTGAATGGAGTGTCCCACTTGGGCCTCGCCAATGCCTCAGACGGCGAGTCGCTTTCGACCACAATCCGGTGCTGCTCTCTCTGCAAAAGGCACAAGGATCGTTTACAAATATGACTAATGTGTGCAGTCGAATTGATCAGAAACTAAAATTACCAGCAGTCTCATTAACTCCATAATGACCGGTGTTGTCTCGTAAACCTTCTTCACTGGGTCTCAACGGTGCCGGACCCTCAGGACGTCACGCTCCTGTGGGACGGTGAAATCCGCCAAGGGGTCTGGGATGCCCAGACCCGCGGCTTCCGCGTCCTCCATGGCCCATTTGGACCTCTTTCAGCCGTAACCACGACTTCCGAGGTGGTGGCTCCCAATGTTCCTCTCTTGAAGCCCCTTCATGTACTTAGACTTTTTTGTAGCTTCGGCCTCGCAAGCCTCCTTTAATATTTGAAACTGCTCTTCTGTGATTGTCAAATTATCCTTTACAATCTCGGAGTAGGGTTCCTTCTTGTCGATGATCCTTGCTTTCACTCGAGTTTTCCAAGCGGCCAACGCGTCGCTAAACTTGGTCATGGCGTGTTTGTTTATCTTCTTCATTGCCGGGTCCTCGTCTGGATCTTCATAATCCTTCTCATTCCGGCCCGGGAACAAGAATATCTGGTGAAACTTCTTTAGGAGGGAGCTCCTCATATTTTCTATCTTCTGTAGTTTCTCATCGTTGATGGTGGCGGTTGTCCGTACGATGCAGCCTATTGGATTGTCGTAGCATCGACGCGGTTCCTCGGGCGCCTTTGGCTCAAAAATGCCATCCTCCACCTCCGTGACCACCAGTCTAGTAGTCCTGAGTTTGTTAGGAAGCTGTTGCCTCTTTGCTTTTGGTTCTACACCGGCTCCGCTCCCCGAGGCAGCACCGGTCTCAGTCTCAACGCCGGTCCCGATGCCGGTCTGAGTCTCAGCACCGGTCTCAGTCTCAGCACCGGTCTGCATGTCGGTCTCAGTCCCCGATGCCACCGGTGGGCCCAACAACAACATCGGTTGATCGTTGGTAAGGCTAAAAAATTTGTCTGCCGCCCGGTAGATGTCGTCGCAATCACCAGAACCCTGTCCTTCATCGTTGCTAGCCATGTTTCCTATGATTAAATCTATTCAATTAATTCTAGACCTAATAAAATGAATAATGACATAAAAAGGCCTATTGTTTTGCAGGAATGTTGACTCCTTCCTGGTGCGGCAAATCCCGGGCACTCGATATGGCCTAGTTTGTAGCACAAGTCATGCCGAAATTCACGGAAAATTTCGGCATGACCTTTGCTAAAAAGTGGACAAATCGAGAACCTGAAATTTGCCGGAATAGAAATGAATCAACATTCCGGCAAAACATAGGCCACTCAGCATCATTCCCTGGAAACAGTGTTCAAATACCCCTCTTCGACACCGCAACACATGTCCAAATATACACGAGCAACCACATGTCCAAATTTCACAAGCTAATTCAAAAACAAAGTGTAGAAGAAAATTCATTTAACTACTAATAGAACAAAATTCAGTTAACTTTAGTGCTCTATAATGATGAAAGGAAAAAAATTCAGTTAACTACTAATTTCATTCATTTAGGTTATTCATTTAACATCACCTAATTAACCTACTGTACCACTACTACTAGCAGCACTACTAACCTAATTAACCTAGCAAAACTCTAGTGCCCTAACTGAAAAACATCTAATTAACATCTACTAGTACCACTATTGCCCTAACCTAATTAACATCTACTAGTATCACTATATACTATACAAGCAACATCTACCCTAATTAAACCCTACTGCCCCAACTAACTTTTGTTGTAAACCAATTTTTTTGCTCTAAACTAATTTTTGCTCTAACATCTACTACTTAACATCCTTTGCTCTAAACTAAATTTTTTGCTATAAACAAACTTTTGCTCTACTAATTTTTTCTCTAAAATGCAGAGAGAGAGGAGACGGGGTAGGGTGGGGGACTTACAGAGAGGGGAGAGACGGTGGCGAGGAGGTGCTCAGTGATGGAGGCAGGGGCGGAGAGGGCGGGCTCGGGCACGGGCAACGGTGTTCCTGGGCGGGCTCGGGCGGCGGTGATGTGGAGGGCGCCAACGGTGACGTCGAGGGCGGCCTCGAGCGGCGGCGGTGAGGCTGAGGGCAGCCTCGGGCGGCGGCGGTGAGGATGACGGCGGCCTCGGGGGGAGACGGTGAGGTTGCGGGCGTCCACGCCAGCAGGAGGCGGCGGCGAAGTGGGGCGACGGCGAATTGGGGAGACGGTGGCGAGGGCGTGGGACTTGGGGCAGAAGTGTGGTAGCCGGGGGGCGGGGGGGGGGGACCGCTGTTTAAGTGAAACGTAATGGTAGCGCATTTCCGAAATGCGCTATAGCTAAGTTAGCTACATCGCGTTTCCTGAAACCCGCTACTGCTATTCCTTTCTCCTTTTTTCCCTTTTTTCTTTTATTTTTCTTTACATTTTATTTTTTCCTTTCTCCTTTTTCTATTTCTTTCGTTTTCATTTACTTTTCTACTTGTTTTTCACTTTATTTTATTTCCGTTAGTAGCATCGCCTTACACGTAAGCGCGCTACAGCTAAGGAGAGGAGCAGTAGCGCTGGGCCAGTATACGCGCTACTGCTAGGTTGGGCTAGCCACGTGTGCCCAGTTCAAACATAGCAGCAGCGCTTTTCGCTTGTACGCGCTACTGCTAAAGTCATAGCAGTAGCGCGGTTTATTTACGCGAGCTGCTACTAAGTAGCAGTAGCGTTTGATTTTGTACAGCGCTACTGGTAACATTCTGTGTATAAGGTTTTCCCTAGTAGTGTTGGGAGGGGCGCACAGCCCCTTAGTGGGCTGGTGTGCCCCCTCCCCTTGGCCCATAAGGCCCCCCAACGCTTGTCGGGGACTCCGAAACACCTTTCGGTCACGCTGGTCGCCACCCGGTACTCCCAGAACAATTCCGGACTCCAATACCCTTTGTCCAATATACCGATCTTCACCTCCGGACCATTCTAGAACTCCTCGTCATGTTCGGGATCTCATCCGCGACTCTTAACAACCTTCGGTAACCACATACAATTTCCCATAACAACTCTAGCATCACCGAACCTTAAGTGTGTAGACCCTACGGGTTCGGGAACCATGCAGACATGACCGAGACGTTCTTTGGCCAATAACCAACAGCAGGATCTGGATACCCATGTTGGCTCCCCAATGTTCCACGATGATCTCATCGGATGAACCATGATGTCGGGGATTCAATCAATCCCGTATACAATTCCCTTTGTCAATCGCTATGTTACTTGCCCGAGATTCGATCGTCGGTATCCCAATACCTCGTTCAATCTCGTTACCGAAAAGTCACTTTACTCATTCCGTAATGCATGATCCCACGACTAACTACTTAGTCACATTGAGCTCATTATGATGATGCATTACTGAGTGGGCCCAGAGATACCTCTCCGTCATACGGAGTGACAAATCCCAGTCTCGATTCGTGCCAACCGAACAGACACTTTCGGAGATACCTGTAGTGCACCTTTATAGCCACCCAGTTACGTTGTGACGTATGGTACACCCAAAGCATTCCTACGGTATCCGGGAGTTGCACAATCTCATGGTCTAAGGAAATGATACTTGACATTAGAAAAGCTCATAGCAAACGAACTACACGATCTTGTGCTATGCTTAGGATTGGGTCTTGTCCATCACATCATTCTCCTAATGATGTGATCCCGTTATCAATGACATCCAATGTCCATGGTCAGGAAACCATAACCATCTATTGATCAACGAGCTAGTCAACTAGAGGCTCACTAGGGACATGTTGTGGTCTATGTATTCACACATGTATTACGATTTCCAGTTAATACAATTATAGCATGAACAATAGACAATTATCATGAACAAGGAAATACAATAATAACCATTTTAATATTGCCTCTAGGGCATATTTCCAATAGTCTCTCACTTGCACTAGAGTCAATAATCTAGTTCACATCAGTGTGTGATCGTAATGAATCCAACACCCATGGGGTTTGATCATATCTCACTTGTGAGAGAGGTTATTAGTCAATGGGTCTGAACCTTTCAGATCCGTGTGTGCTTTACAAATCTCTATGTCATCTTCTAGATGCAGTTACCAGATGCTATTTGGAACTATTCCAAATAACTGCTCTACTGTACGAATCCGGTTTACTATGCAGAGTCATCCTAATTAGCGTCAAAGTTTGCATCAACGTAACCATTTACGACGAACTCTTTTACCACCTCCATAATCAAGAAAATTCCTTACTCCACTAGTTACTAAGGATAACCTTGACCGCTTTCTTGTGATCCATTCCTGGACCACTCTTGTACCCCATGACTGACTCATGGCAAGGCACACTTCAGGTGCGGTCCATGACATAGCATACTGTAGAGCCTACGTCTAAAGCATAGGGGACGACCTTCGTACTTTCTCTCTCTTCTGCCGTGGTCAGGTCTTGAGTCTTACTCAATACTCACACCTTATAACACAACCAAGAACTCCTTCTTTGCCGATCTATTTTGAACTCCTTCAAAATCTTGTCACGATATGTATTCATTTGAAAGTACTATTAAGCCTTTTGATCTATCCTTATAGATCTTGATGCTCAATGTTCAAGTAGCTTCATACAAGTTTTCCATTAAAGAACACTTTTCAAACAACCCTATATGCTTTCTAGAAATTCTACATCATTTCCGATCAACAATATGTCAACAACATATACTCATCAGAAATTCTTTAGTGCTCCCACTCACTTCTTTGGAAATACAAGTTTCTCATAAACTTTGTATAAACCCAAAATCTTTGATCATCTCATCAAAGCGTATATTCCAACTCCGAGATGCTTACTCCTGTCCTTAGAAGGATTGCTGGAGCTTTGCATACTTGTTAGCATCTTATAGGATTGACAAAACCTTATGGTTGTATCATATACAATGTTTCCTCAAGAAAATTGTCGAGGAAACAATGTTTTGACATCCTATCTGCAAGATTTCATAAATAATGCAGTAACTGCTAATATAATTCCAACAGACTCTTAGCATCGCTACGAATGAGAAAGTCTCATCGCAGTCAACTCCTTGAACTTGTCGGAAAACATCTTAACAACAAGTCGAGCTTTCTTAATGGTGATACTTACCATCATTGTTCGTCTTCCTTTTAAAATCCATCTGTATCCAACAGCCTTACGACCATCAAGTAGTTCTTCCAAAGTCTATACTTTGTTATCATACATGGATCCTCTCTCGGATTTTATGGCCTCGAGCCATTCGTTGGAATCCGGGCCCACCGTCGCTTCTCCATAGCTCATAGGTTCATTGTTGTCTAGCAACATGACCTCCAAGACAGGATTACGTACCACTCTGGAGTAGTACGTATCTTTGTCTACCTACGAGTTTTTGGTAGTGACTTCATCCAAAGTTTCATGATCAATATCATCAGCTTCCACTTCAACTGGTCTAGGCGCCACAGGAACAACTTCATGTGCCCTGCTACAGACTAGTTGAAGTGATGGTTCAATAACCTCATCAAGTCTCCACCATCCTCCCACTTGATTCTTTCGAGAGAAACTTTTCCTCGAGAAAGGACCCGCTTCTAGAAACAATCCTTTTTGCTTCCGGATCTGAGACAGGAGGTATACCCAACTGTTTTTGGGTGTCCTATGAAGATGCATTTATCCGCTTTGGGTTCGAGCTTATCAACCTGAAACTTTTTCACATAAGCATCGCAGCCCCAAACTTTTAAGAAATGACAGCTTAGGTTTCTCTAAACCATAGTTCGCATGGTGTCATCTTAATGGAATTGTGTGGTGCCCTATTAAAGTAAATGTGTTTGTCTCTAATGCCTAACCCATAAACGATAGTGTTAATTCAATAAGAGGCATCATGGTATGCACCATATCCAATAGGATGCAGTTATGATGTTCGGACACACCATCACACTATGGTGTTCCAGGCGGTATTAGTTGTGAAATTTTTTCCACAATGTCTTAATTGTGTGCCAAACTCGTAACTCAGATATTCATCTCTATGATCATATCATAGACATTTTATCCTCTTGTCATGACGATCTTCAACTTCACTCTAAAATTACTTGAACCTTTCAATAATTCAGACTTGTGTTTCATCAAGTAAATATACTTAGCATCTACTCAAATCATCTGTGAAGTCAGAACATAACGATATCTATTGCGTGCCTCAGCACTCATTGGACTGCACACCTCAAAATGTATTACTTCCAACAAGTTGCTTTCTTGGTCCATCTCACTGAAAACAAGGCCTTTCAGTCATCTTGCCCATGTGGTATGGTTTGCATGTCTCAAGTGATTCAAAATCAAGTGAGTCCAAACGATCCATCTGTATGGAGTTTCTTCATGCATATATACCAATAGACATGGTTCGCATGTCTCAATCTTTTCAAAAACGAGTGAGTCCAAAGATACACCAACATGGAGCTTCTTCATGCGTTTTATACCAATATGACTCAAATGGCAGTGCCACAAGTTGGTGGTACTATCATTACTATCTTATATCTTTTGGCATGAACGTGTGTATCACTACGATCGAGATTCAATAAACCATTCATTTTAGGTGCAAGACCATTGAAGGTATTATTCAAATAAACAGAGTAACCATTATTCTCCTTAAATGAATAGCCGTATTGCCATAAACATAATCCAATCATGTCTATGCTCAATGCAAACACCAAATAACAATTATTTACGTTTAACACCAATCCTGATGGTAGAGGGAGCATGCGATGTTTGATAACATCAACCTTGGAAATACTTCCAACACATATCGTCACCTCACCTTTAGCTAGTATCCGTGTATTCCATAGCCATTTATTTCGAGTTACTAATTCTTAGCAACCGAACTGGTATCTATTACCCTGGTGCTACTAGGAGTACTAGTAAAGTACACATTAATATAATGTATATCCAATATACTTCTGTCGACCTTGCCAGCGTTCTCATCTACCAAGTATCTAGGGTAGTTTTGCTTCAGTGACCGTTCCCCTCATTACAGAAGCACTTAGTCTCGGGTTTGGGTTCAACCTTGGGTTTCTTCACTAGAGCCGCAACTGATTTGCCATTTCATGAAGTATCCCTTCTTGCCCTTGCCCTTCTTGAAACTAATGGTTTTACTAACCATCAACAATTGATGCTCCTACTTGATTTCTACTTTCGCGGTGTCAAACATCGTGAACAGCTCAAGGATCATCATATTTATCCCTGATATGTTATAGTTCATCACGAAGCTCTAGTAGCTTGGTGGCAGTGACTTTGGAGAACTATCACTATGTCATATGGAAGATTAACTCCCACTCAATTTAAGCGATTGCGGTACTCAGACAATCTGAGCACATGCTCAATGATTGAGCTTTTCTCCCTTAGTTTGCAGGTTAAGAAACTTATCAGAGGTCTCATACCTCTTGACGTGGGCACAAGCCTGAAATCCCAATTTCTGCTCTTGTAACATCTCATATGTTCTGCGATGTATCAAAAAATGTCTTCGGTGCCTCAATTCTAAACCGTTTAACATTACGCACTGAACTATCACATAGTCATCAAAACATGTATGTCAGATGTCCGCAACATCCACAAACGACGCTCGAGGTTTAGCACACCGAGCGGTGCATTAAGGACATAAGCCTTCTATGCAGCAATGAGGACAATCCTCAGTTTACGGACCCAGTCCGCATAATTGCTACTATCAACTTTCAACTAAAATTTTCTCTAGGAACATATCTAAAAATAGTAGAACCAAAGCGTGAGCTGTGACATAATTTGCAAAGACCTTTTGACTTTGTTTATGATAATTAAGTTCATCTAATCAAATTATTTAATGAACTCCCACTCAGATAGACATCCCTCTAGTCATCCAAGTGATACATGATCCGAGTCAACTAGGCCGTGTCCGATCATCACGTGAGACGGACTAGTCATCATCGGTGAACATCTTCATGTTGATCGTATCCACTATACGACTCATGTTCGACCTTTCGGTCTCTTGTGTTCCGAGGCCATGTCTGTACATGCTAGGCTCATCAAGTCAACCTAAGTGTTTTGCATGTGTAAATCTGGCTTACACCCGTTGTATGCAAACGTTAGAATCTATCACACCCGACCATCACGTGGTGCTTCGAAACAACAAACTTTCGCAACGGTGCACAGTTAGGGGGAACACTTTCTTGAAATTCTATGAGGGGTCATCTTATTTATGCTACCGTCGTTCTAAGCAAATAAGATGTAAACATGACAAACATCACATGCAAATCATAAAGTGACATGATATGTCCAATATCATCTTGAGCCTTTGATCTCCATCTTGAGGCATGGCATGATCACCTTCGTCACCGGCATGACACCATGATCTCCATCATCATGATCTCCATCATCGTGTCTTCATGAAGTTGTCTCACCAAATATTACTTCTACTACTATGGCTAATGGTTTAGCAATAAAGTAAAGTAATTACATGGTGTTATTTAATGACACAGGTCATACAATAAATTAAGACAACTCCTATGGCTCCTGCCGGTTGTCATAATCATCGACATGCAAGTCGTGATTCCTATTACAAGAACATGATCAATCTCATACATCACATATCATTCATCACATTCTTTTTGGCCATATCACATCACATAGCATACCCTGCAAAAACAAGTTAGACATCCTCTAATTGTTGTTGCATGTTTTACGTGGCTGCTATGGGTTTCTAGCAATAACGTTTCTTACCTACGCAAAGCCACAACGGTGATATGCCAATTGCTATTTACCCTTCATAAGGACCCTTTTCATCAAATCCGATCCGGCTAAAGTGGGAGAGACTAGCACCCGCTAGCCACCTTTATGCAACAAGTGCATGCCAGTCGGTGGAACCTGTCTCACGTAAGCATATGTGTATGGTCGGTCCGGTCCACTTCATCCCACAATACCGCCGAAACAAGATAGGACTAGTAACGGTAAGCAAATTGAACAAACCAACGCCCACAACTACTTGTGTTCTACTCGTGCATAGAATCTACGCAATAGACCTGGCTCATGATGCCACTTTTGGGGAATGTAGCAATAATTCACGCAGCGTTTCAGATCGTGGTCGATTCCGATCTAAGCGCCGAACGGACGGCGCCTCCGCATTCAACACACATACAACCTGGGGACGTCTCCTCCTTCTTGATCCAGCAAGGGGAGATGAGAAGTTGAGGGAAAACTCCAGCAGCACGACAGCGTGGTGGTGATGGAGCTTGTGGTTCTCCGGCAGGGCTTCGCCAAGCACTACGGAGGAGGAGTAGGTGTTGGAGGAGGGAGGGGCTGCGCCAGAGGGGGGTGGAGGAGGCGCCCTAGGGTTCCCTAGGGGAGGGGTGGCGGCCACAGGGGAAACCCTAGATGGGTTTGGGCGCCCCCACCCCTAGGAAACTTGGCCCCCAAGCCGGGAGGGGCGGCTGCCCTAGGGGAGGCGCCCCCTGTCGGTGTCAAAACTGGCAGATCTCGGGTAGGGGGTCCCGATCTGTGCGTCTTAGGCTGATGGAAACAGGAAGCAAGGGACACCATGTTTACCCAGGTTCGGGCCCTCTCGATGGAGGTAAAACCCTACTTCCTGCTTGATTAATATTGAAGATGTGAGTAGTATAAGAGTAGATCTACCACGAGATCATAGAGGCTAAACCCTAGGAGCTAGCCTATGATGGTATGATTGTAAATGTGATCGTCCTTCTAAGGACCATCCTCTCCGGTTTATATAGACACCGGAGAGGGCTAGGGTTTACATGGAGTCAGTTACAAGGAAGGAAATATAATATCTGGATCGCCAAGCTTGTCTTCCACGCAAAGGAGAGTCCCATCCGGACACGGGCCGAAGTCTTAAGTCTTGTATCTTCATGATTCGATAGTCCGGACGATGTATATAGTCCGGCTGTCCGGATACCCCCTAATCCAGGACTCCCTCAGTAGCTCGTGACCAGGCTTCAATGACGATGAGTCCGGCGCACAGTCTTGTCTTCGGCATTGCAAGGCGGGTTCCATCTCCGAATACTCCAAAATACCTGTTACGACGAATAGTGTCCAGCATCCCATCAATGTTGTATTCCTCGGCTTCAGTGCCTCAATAATGACCATCTCCACGCGTCGAGCAAATGCGAAGAGTCGAGGCTTTTTTGCATTTGTCACCCTTAATCCTCCGGGCTGACCGTCTATTTTAAGGAACGGGGATTCTCGAATCCAAACCTCACTCTCCCTCCCTGAGCTAGCATCCGACAGAGCGCTCCGCAAAAAACCATTCCAACATGGCCGTCCATCGCAGCTCTCCTGCTCGCTCTCCCCGTTCCAAGTCGAGGGGTTGGGGAGAGTGTTCAGTTCCTCATAGTCGTCTGATAAAGTTACAAACCCAAGGGTTTCTCCCACCAGCGTTCATGGTCCCTGTCCGAGCCGAAATAGCCACTTATGACGGGGGGAACAAGCGGAGGGATCTCCAAATCCATCTCCAGAGGAGCGTATATGCCTCCTCCCGCATCTACTAAGGGGCGTCGGGTTTCCCATCCACCTATTTCTTCGCGTGCTCCTGGAGTTCTATGGCCTCCAGTTGCACAACCTCACCCCTGCCTCCATTCTGCATATAGCAGGGTACGTCACCCTTTGCGAGCTATTTTTAGGCTGCGAACCTCACTTCAGATTATGGAGGAAGCCGTTCTGCCTTGTCCCCCGCACCCAGGGAGAATCCCTATGTCAAGTGGGCAGGGCCGAAGTGTGGTGCATTGCCGAGACCGGATACCTGTCCGGCACTCCTAAGAAGGCACCAGAAAACTGGCCTTCAGAGTGGTTCTACATTGATGATGTTCCCCTTCCGGATCCAGTCCGAACAGGTCTCCCCAAGTTCAGTAACGCCCTGCCGAGGGCACGCTTAAGCTGGCGCCCCCGGGGCCCTCAAGAAGAGGATACGAGGGAAATACACTTCCTGATGAGCAGGATAAAGTTACTGGCCAAATCCGGACTGACGATAGTCGAGGTCATGGCAATATGCATAATGCAGGGAGTGCAACCGCTTCAATGTCGGGGGAAGCCCATGTGGCACTTCAACGGGGAAGACGACGCCACCCGCTGCGGCTGTAAGGGTCCGGATTCTTCCACTGCTTAGGCAAGGATATTGTCCGATTTATACAAAGGGGAAGAGGAGGAATTCCTTCGCATTAAACCGCGGGATGGATTGTCCATGTACAACCCCCCAGAGTGGGTAAGTCGCTATTCTTCTCCCTGTTTTACTTGCTTTGGCGTCCTTCTGCTAAGATTACCTGCATCGATGTTTCCGAGCAGGAATTGAGGAGGGCCGTAGAAGGAATCTTCAGCCCCTCCCCGCAGCCAGAGGACCCCGGAAGGGCCCTAGATCCAGGACTCAAAGAAGATCCGGATATTACCGTGGAGCTTGTCAACGGGGTATTTTATCAAGCGAGCTGGGATGATGCCTCAGTGGCCATTACGACCGACTATCCCGGACTGCTCCATGTGTCGCGTGTAAGCCGAGCTAAAAACCCTATCCTCCGAAGAGGACTCCCTTCGGGTATTATGATTTACCCTTAAGGCGTCATGCTATTTGCAGAGACGGCAGTCGGAGCGCGGGGCCGATCCCCTAGGGACTCGTCGACCACGGGCGTCTGAGTCGGGCAGGCTCAAGAGGAAGGCGGTGAGGGTTGACACACCGCTGCAGAGGTAAAGTAATAACTTGTCCCGCGATTATAGTATTTGAAATATGACAGCGCCCTTTGTGTCTGGCAGGAAGAGAAGCAGCCAGACTATATCCGGGGATCCCTCCAATCACGCCTCCTCCAACCGGGTTCCAGAACCGGCTTCGAGGGCGGAGGCAGACACGGGCCCAGTACCGCATAGTTCTCCGACATATGATGCGGATATGCTGTCGGCCACGAACTCCGAAGTGGAGAGCGCCATGAATCACCGGTGTCGGAGGGCTGTGCTTCGGAACAACATCTTTTTTGAAGAGGTCTTTAATGCCTTCAATTCGGTAGACGCATACGTCCGAGCTTCTCAAGGCGGGCTTGCCCAAGCGACGAACCAGTATACCAAAGATATACGGGTAAGAAATTTTGATAAGTATGTATAGCAGTAGCCCCTGAGACTTGAAATAGTTGGAACAACTGTTTGAAGGATCAATTTATGCACAGGTTCTTGTAGATAAGAATGAACAATTGGCTCGGGAGCTGGAGGAATGTAAGGCCCGGCTGAGGGACGTGGTTGCCAAGTTAGAGGGATCCCATAAGGCCCCCTCTGGTAACATTTGTACTAACTATACTAAAATGCACCAGTTAATAAATGGCTGATATGAGAAATCTAACAGAAAATTCTGCAGGTAACCATGGGGTGAATTCGGAGGGCGTAAGAGATGACGACTCGCATCTCAAAGGGCAGCTAAAGGCTGGCAAGCTCATTCTCATGCAAGTTCGGCGGGAGAAGAACAATCTTCAAGATGCCAATGTACGGCTGGATGTAGAGTTAAAAGACGTCCGTGCCCAGCTGACGGAGTCCGTAAAGGAGAATAAAAGGCTTCGACGCAGCATTTATGGTGAGTGCCTAGACGAACTGTATGATAGTTCGGCGAGGAAGTATATTGAAAGAATTTTTCTTGTAGGAATGTTAACGGGTCGCCCCAAGGAGGAGATGCCCTCATCTACAGCTGATGTACTACAAGAACTTTCGCAGTTGCACAAGCGAGCTCGGCGGGTGATGCACGGTGTTGCTCAGGCTTTGTGGCCATCAAGCACCCTGCCAAATGGCATGGGGGAGCTTGTGGACCTGCTTCAAGGAGCCCGGCGGTGCTTCCGACTGTGGAAGATATCAGCGTTCCGTCAAGGTGCAAGAGAAGCTTGGGGAATGGTAAAGACGCGCTACACCAAGCTGGACCCGAACCATATGGCTAAAGTAGGACCGGCGGGGCCCGATGGGTAAGAAATTCCCGTAAGTTTGGTATATGACCAGGTAGCGTTAGCCGCTAAGTATTCACAAAAGGATTGTAAGCTAGATAGCCTATTGGATGGCATAGAGGAGGAATATAGTCAGTCCAAGTGACTGTGTAATTTAATGGGCATGAGTAGCCCCTAGCCGCATTAAAATCATTTGTCATGGCAGACCTTTTTGCTTCAGCCCCCGGAGCCTACAGTCCGGGGTGTGTCCGAATACCCGCTCAGTTATACAAAACCGGGGTATGCGTGGAGACCAGGCGTAGGGGTCATAAGTGCTTGAACAGACAAGTACCCAACTAGTTATGTTATATTACATGGGTAGTAAGAAACATCTTCCAGGGAGAATAGTTCCGTTAGGGGTTCCTTTCCCTGGGTATGCATGCGGCAATGCACATGTCCGGACTGCGAACGATGGTGCAGGATACAAGACTTCTGGGGATTTACGTTGTAATAAACGAATACATCTTTTGGTCACCGACCGAATATTCTCTTAAGGAAACTAGCTTTCGGCTTCACCCAGTCTGAGGTACACATCCGGCTGAACCGGCAGTAACAATCACAGAGGTGCTCCCCTTATGCCCTAGCCAAATTAACGGGAACGTAGGGCATAAACACAAGAGCCAGGCAACCCAGCTTGGCCACATCTTAAGTCATATCGATGCATATAATGGTGAAGAAAAGGCACACATGGAAAACACATGTGTGATGGGCAAAAAGCCTTTTAGAGTAAGTTATGTTTAGCTTCTGTATAGGAAGCCCCCAGGTATTGCTTACACACATAGTGCGGCCGGAGTAATCCGGGAGTCCGTACTGTATTAAATACTTTGTGTGAAGAGAAAAGAATCGAGAAAGGAAGAGGGAGGGAGCATAATTAGAAAGGAGGAGGTAAGGAGACGAACACTGAGTTCGGCGCTAGGCGTAGAATCTCCGGAGTCTGGCCGCGTTCCATGGGTTCGGCTCGAGTCTGTTTATCAGACGCATTACGTAAGCGGTATGCTCCTCCGGTGTGAACTTTGTCAATGACGAAGGGACCTTCCCACTTGGGTTTGAGTTTGTCCTTTTTCTTGTCCGATAAGTGTAGAACAAGCTCGCCAATATTATAAGTTTTGGCCCGCACTTCTCTACTTTGGTATCGTCGAGCCTGTTGCTGATAGAATGCGGAGCGGGCCTTCGCGACATCGCGCTCCTCCTCCAGGGCATCCAAGTTATCCTGCCGATCTAACTCGGCTTCCTTCTCTTCGTACATGCGTAGGCGTGGTGAATCATGTATTATGTCGCAGGGTAGTACTGCTTCCGCGCCGTACACCATAAAAAATGGTGTATATCCGGTGGTACGATTCGGCGTGGTCCACAGCCCCCAAAGTACAGAGTCGAGCTCCTCCACCCAATGAGTGTCTGACTCTGTCAAGGATCTCACTAGTCTGGGTTTGATGCCGCTCATGATGAGACAGTTTGCCCGTTCGACCTGGCCATTTGTTTGAGGATGGTAGACGGAAGCATAGTCGAGCTTAATGCCCATTTTTCCGCACCAAGCTTTAACTTCATCGGCTGTGAAATTTGAGCCATTATCGGTGATGATGCTGTGGGGGACACCATATCGGTGTACGATCCCATATATAAAGTCTATTACTGGTCCGGATTCGGCCGTTTTGATTGGTTTGGCCTCTATCCATTTGGTGAACTTGTCTACCATGACCAATAAGTATATTTTCTTGTGGCTTCCCCCTTTAAGGGGTCCGACCATATCAAGCCCCCAGACCGCAAAGGGCCAAGTTATGGGGATTGTTTGGAGGGCGGTAGGGGGCATATGACTCTGATTGGCAAAGAGCTGGCAACCGATGCAGTGTTGGACAAGGTCTTGTGCATCTGCTCGGGCCATCGGCCAATAGAACCCTGTACGGAAGGCCTTGCTGACTAGTGCTCGAGCCGCAGCATGGTGCCCGCCCAGTCCGGCATGGATTTCAGCCAAGAGCTGCCGCCCTTCCTCTTCGGAGATGCACCTTTGGAGCACTCCGGTCGCACTTTTCTTATAGAGTTCCCCTTCATGGACTTTGTAGGCTTTAGAACGCCGGACGATGCAGCGTGCTTCATTTTGGTCATCGGGGAGCTCCTGCCTATTTAGGTAGGCCAAGAAAGGCTCAGTCCACGGGGCGATGACAGCCATAAATTTCGTGGGCTGAAGATGTTATTTTGGTGGTAGAGCCTCCGATTATGTCTGATAGTTCGGAATCTGGGGGTGTGTTCGGATCCGTGCTAATATTGCTGGACTCCCCTTCCCATACAACGAATGGCTTGAACAACCTTTCCAGGAATATGTTAGGTGGGACAGGGTCGCGTTTAGTGCTGATGCGGGCGAGGACGTCCGCCGCTTGATTGTTTTCTCGAGCCACATGGTGGAATTTGAGCCCCTCGAACCGAGCTGACATTTTGAGGATGACATTACGGTAGGCCGCCATTTTCGGATCCTTGGCATCAAAGTCTCCGTTTATTTGTGATATTGCAAGGTTCGAATCCCCACGCACTTCCAGGCGTTGAATTCCCATAGAGATTGCCATCTGAAGACCGTGCAACAGAGCCTCATATTCGGCTGCATTGTTGGAGTCTGTGTATAATATTTGGAGGACGTACTGGACCGTGTCTCTGGTGAGAGACGTCAGGACTACCCCTGCTCCCAATCCGGCCAGCATTTTAGAGCCGTCAAAGTGCATGATCCAGTTAGAGTACGCGCCGTACTCTTTAGGGAGTTCGACTTCCGTCCATTCAGCGACAAAGTCAGCTAATACTTGCGACTTGATGGCCCGCCGAGGCTTATATGTTATGTCGAACGGAAGGAGCTCGATGGCCCATTTAGCGATCTGGCCAGTGGCATCGCGGTTATTTACTATATCATTTAGTGGTACTTCGGAGGCCACCGTAATCGAACACTCTTGAAAGTAGTGTCGTAGCTTTCGGGATGCCATGAAGACCGCGTATGCTATTTTTTGATAGTGTGGGTACCGGGATTTGCATGGCGTGAGGACCGTGGATACGTAATAAACCGTCTTCTATAGAGGGAATTTGTATCCGTCAACCTCTCGTTCGACGACGAGTACTGCGCTTACAACTTCATGTGTTGCGGCTATGTATAGCAGCATAGGTTCGCCAATATTTGGCGCTGTTAGGACTGGATTGTTGGCTAATAAGGTCTTTATTTCATTGAGTCCGGCCGTGGCTACATCTGTGCACACGAAGTGTTCGGTGCGCCAAAGAAGGAGGTAAAGAGGTAATGCCTTTTCTCCTAACCTGGAGATAAAGCGGCTTAAGGCTGCCATGCATCCAGCTAGTTTCTGGATGTGTTTGAGGTCTGTTGGTATAGCCAACTGCGACAAAGCTCAGATTTTTGCCGGATTAGCTTCAATTCCTCTATTGGAAATGATGAAGCCCAGCAGTTTTCCGGAGGGGACGCCGAAAACGCATTTCTCTGGATTCAACTTGATGTCGTATGTTCGGAGGTTGTCGAACATAAACCTCAAGTCGTCTATTAGGGTTTTGACGTGTCTTGTTTTTATGACTACATCGTCCATGCATACCTCCACTGTTTTGTCGATTTGCTTTTCCAGGCATGTTTGAATCATGCGTTGATAGTTTGCGCCGGCATTCTTGAGCCTGAAAGGTATAGTGTTGAAGCAGAAAGGGCCATATGGCGTTATGAACGCTGTTGCAGCTTGATCGGACTCTGCCATCTTTATTTGATGGTATCCAGAGTATGCGTCGAGGAAACACAGCGAGTCATGTCCTGCTGTGGCGTTGATGATTTGATCGATGCGAGGGCGGGGAAAGGGATCCTTGGGGCAAGCCTTGTTGAGGTCTTTGAAGTCGACGCATAGGCGCCAGGATTTGTCCTTCTTTGGTACCATTACCAAGTTCGCCAGCCAATCCGGATGCTTGATATCTCTGATGAATCCGGCCTCGAGTAGCTTGGCTAGCTCCTCTCCCATGGCTTGTCGTTTGGGCTCTGAAAATCGCCTTAGGGTCTGTTTAACAGGCTTGTATCCCTTTAGTATGTTAAGGCTATGTTCGGCCAATCCGCGCGGGATGCCCGACATGTCCTATGGGTGCCAGCGAAAATGTCCCAACTCTCGCGTAAGAAGTCCCGCAGTGCGGCTTCCTTAGCGGGGCTCAACTGTGTCCTGATGGAAGCTGTCTTCGTGGGGTCCATTGGGTGGTCTTGGAATTTGACTATCTCATCTGCGGGTTTAAATGAGGTGGACTTGGGTCGCTTGTCGAGTATCACGTCGTCCCTGTCCACGGTGGCGCGCAGTGTTGTTAATTCTTCTGCTGCTAGGGCTTCGGATAGTGCTTCCAAGGCTAGTGCTGCGGTTTTGTTTTCAACATGGAGTGCAATGTCCGTATCACTAGCTAGAGTGATGATTCCATTGGGTCCGGGCATTTTAAGCTTCATATACCCGTAATGGGGTATAGCTTGAAAGCTTGCAAACGCGTCTCGCCCTAGAAGGGCGTGGTATCCGCTGCTGAAAGGGGCCACATGGAATGTGATCTCTTCGGACCTGTAATTCTCTGGGGTGCCGAATACCACATTGAGCGTGATTTTTCCCGCACACCGCGCTTCCCGACTAGGGATGATTCCCCTGAAGGTGGTGCCTCTTTGCTCAATGCGGCCTTTATCAATTTCCATCTTGTTGAGCATTTCTTCATAGATTAAGTTCAATCCGCTTCCACCATCCATGAGTACTTTAGTGAGCCGGAAGCCGTCCACGATTGGGCTGAGGACCAGAGTGGCCGGTGCCCGGGCAGTCTGGAATCGAGGTTCATCACTGGCATTAAAAGTTATTGCAGTGTCGTTCCTGGGGTTTATCTTTGCCACATGGCAAATTTCAGCGGAGCTTCGATGAGCTCGCTTACACCTATTGTTTGAGATGAAAGTCTCGAAGACTGTTAATACCGCATTGTGTTTGTTAGCAGGATGTTGTTCTGCTTTATGGCTTGCAAGAAGATCCTCGCCACTTTTTGCATCCTGTCGGAGTATCCAACATGCTCTAAGGCTATGGGTTGGTGTCGTGTCCGGAGTGCTATGGAGTTTACATGGCCCATTGAGCCATTCTTCCAATACGGTTCCCCGCCCCGGGGTATGTTTCGGTTTCTTGGGGATAGGATCGGCCGACTTACGAGAGTTCGCCCATCTAGTTCGGACAAAGGTCTTGGTGAGAGTCGTACTGTCCCAAAATTCCGTTTGGGTTTTCCAGGCGATTTCCATCGCACGGTACTTCTATACCATGATTGCCAAATCCGTGAAGCATACTATGTCACGGCGGCTTATGGCATTAAGGAGTCCTTTGTCCGTGCAGCTTTTGCAGAAGAGTAAGACTACGTCCTCCTCGCGGCAGTCCTTAACCTTGTTGAGCGCAAGGAAGAATCTGGCCCAGTAGTGATGTATAGTCTCCTGGGGCTCTTGCCTGATTCAAGAGAGACGGCTTAAGTCCTGGTGGGTGTTGTTAGCTGAATTCGGATTCTGATCCGATCTAACACCAGGGGCGCGGGAGGTTCCGAGCCTGACAGCTCGGGACCCGGGGTGCCGCCCAATTTCTTCGGCCCAACGCCCGGTTCTAAGTCCGGGACTTGGGTCATGTCTTCCTTTGAGCAGGTATCCGGCTCGAGGAGTTCGGTGATCCGAACATAGTTCATCCTCAAAGTCGAGGGGCGGTCTGTGTGTGGTTCCTCCACTACCGCTATCTCATGGGTGGCCGGCGGGGATCTGATGTCCCTCTGGTCGGGTTTAAGCCCGATCCGGTCATAGTCTGTAGCGACCCCAATAGCGGCGATGCAATCCAAGAGCTCATTAAGGGAGGAGAGCTCCATTGGATCTATCTGTTCGGCGAATTCCAAACTGACGCGAAGGTTACGATTGATGACCCGAGAGGCTATCGTCGGTGCTACCGCCGATGGGGCGGCCATGATAAAGCCGCCAAGTCGGAGAGTTTGGCCTACAGCCAGTGCTCCCCCAGAGGTAACGTTGTCTTTGACGATGATACGAGCCATCGAGCCTTGCAGCGATGACACAGAGGAACTCTCAGTGAAAGCACCAATGTCGGTGTCAAAACCAGCGGATCTCGGGTAGGGGGTCTCGATCTGTGCGTCTTAGGCTGATGGTAACAGGAAGCAAGGGACACAATGTTTACCCAGGTTCGGGCCCTCTCGATGGAGGTAAAACCCTACTTCCTTCTTGATTAATATTGAAGATATGAGTAGAACAAGAGTAGATCTACCACGAGATCGTAGAGGCTAAACCCTAGGAGCTAGCCTATGATGGTATGATTGTAAATGTGATCGGCCTTCTAAGGACCATCCTCTCTGGTTTATATAGACACCGGAGAGGGCTAGGGTTTACATGGAGTCGGTTACAAGGAAGGAAATATAATATCCAGATCGCCAAGCTTGTCTTCCACGCAAAGGAGAGTCCCATCCGGACACGGGCCGAAGTCTTAAGTCTTGTATCTTCACGCTTCGATAGTCCGGATGATGTATATAGTCTGGCTGTCCGGATACCCCCTAATCTAGGACTCTCTCACCCCCACCACTCCAAGTTATGCGAGAGGGGTTGGGAGGGCCACACAGCCCCTTAGTGGGCTGGTGTGCCCCCTCACCTTGGCCCATAAGGCCCCCCAACGCTTGTCGGGGACTCCGAAACACCTTTCGGTCACGCTGGTCGTCACCCGGTACTCCAAGAACAATTCCGGACTCCAATACCCTTCGTCCAATATACCGATCTTCACATCCGGACCATTCTGGAACTCCTCGTCACGTCCGGGATCTCATTCGGGACTCCGAACAACCTTCGGTAACCACATAACAATTTCCCATAACACCTCTAGCGTCACCGAACCTTAAGTGTGTAGACCCTATGGGTTCGGGAACCATGCAGACATGACCGAGACGTTCTCCGGCCAATAACCAACAGCGGGATCTGGATACCCATGTTGGCTCCCACATGTTCCACGATGATCTCATCGGATGAACCACGATGTCGGGGATTCAATCAATCCTGTATACAATTCCCTTTGTCAATTGGTATGTTACTTGCCCGAGATTCGATCGTCGGTATCCCAATACATCGTTCAATCTCGTTACCGGCAAGTCACTTTACTCATTCCGTAATGCATGATCCCGCGACTAACTACTTAGTCACATTGAGCTCATTATGATGATGCCTTACTGAGTGGGCCCAGAGATACCTCTGCGTCATACGGAGTGACAAATCCCAGTCTCGATTTGTGCCAACCCAACAGACACTTTTGAAGATACCTGTAGTGCACCTTTATAGCCACCTAGTTACGTTGTGACGTTTGGTACACCCAAAGCATTCCTACGATATCCGGGAGTTGCACAATCTCATGGTCTAAGGAAATGATACTTGACATTAGAAAAGCTCATAGCAAACGAACTATACGATCTTGTGCTATGCTTAGGATTGGGTCTTGTCCATCACATCATTCTCCTATTGATGTGATCCCGTTATCAATGACATCCAATGTCCATGGTCAGGAAACCATAACCATCTATTGATCAACGAGCTAGTCAACTAGAGGCTCACTAGGGACATGTTGTGGTCTATGTATTCACACATGTATTACGGTTTCCAATTAATACAATTATAGCATGAACAATAGACAATTATCATGAACAAGGAAATACAATAATAACCATTTTATTATTGCCTCTAGGGCATATTTCCAACACATGCTATGCGGGTGAAATGATGATACCTTCAACATTTCCAGAGTTCGTTTTGTAGTGATTTTCAATTTCCCGGCCATTTAGCTCTGATCTAAACAAATTGGTGACTGAAAAACAGCAAATGATGTCAGAATGTGTTGGAAATTGATGACGTCGCTTCGAATGCTGCATAATGCCGGCTCAAAAAAAGTCTGGAGTTCAAATAAGTTTAAAAAAATTGAAGTGCCCGTGTAACAGATGAGTTCTCGTCCGAAACCCTGATACTCCTAAAGAGATTGTCTAGTTTGTACACGAAGTGCGTCCAATTTTGAAGTGAGTGGCGGCCAGTGGGGGAGGACCGGTGCGGGGGATTGAGGGGGAGACCGAGTGAGTGGAGAGAGTGAGGGCGTAAACATGTAAAAATATACATAAAAAATACATTGACTATCAATGATCTTTTTGTGTACAATCTGAATTGTCAATATGAGTCATCAACGGTTTAGAAACTGGTGAAAACTCATATTGAGTCCACAAATTATACAAATAGAGTTCTATGAAGACCAAATGCTTGTGATAGTTTGAGAAGTAACATAGTTAAGTGGTAAAAATCTTGCTAGGGGAGCGAGGTGGGACTAAAAACAACCTGCCACAACCTCTTTACTACCGGTTCGTTCCACGAACCGGTACTAAAGGTGCTGGCCGGGCCCCAACATCTTTAGTACCGGTTTGTGGCATGAACCGGTACTAAAGGTTCGCACTGAACTGGTACTAAAGATCTCCTCCTGCCTAGCCATTTGAACCGGCACTAATGGACACATTAGTGTCGGCTCAAATGGAAACCGGGACTAATGTGTCTCACATTTGACCCTTTTTCTACTAGTGACCGACACTTCATCGCTGCGGAGGGATGCCTTCAAGCGACGTATCATCGTCGACATATGCCGCTGCGCCATCGTCGGCACTTCATCGCTAAGGTCTTCAACAACGTGGTCTTCATCACCATCATCGTAAACACACCGCTGCCACCTCGTCCATAGGATGGACACACTAGTAGAAAACAGGGCTACCGTTCGCTGCTGGCCAGCCCATTAGTCCCGGTTCTTCAAGAACCGGGACCAATGGGAGGTATTAGACCCAGTTCGTGAGCCCAGGGGGGCGGTCGGGGCCTCGTGGGCATTGGTCTTGGTTCGTGTAGAACCATTTGTCCCGGTTCGAGCCACGAACCGGGACCAATGGTCCTCGCTGCTGGCCCACAACCATTGGTCCCTGTTCGTGACATGAACCGGGACAGAAGGGGTGGCTTTAGTCCCGGTTCATGCCACGAACCGGGACAAATAACTTTCCTATATATACCCACCGCCGCGGCAGAGCACTCCACAGTGCTCTGTTTTTTCAATCCGGCGAGGAGAGGGCATTTGGGTGCTCTAGTTCACCTCCTATGCACATGAGGTGTTCGATGAAATGCCCGAGCCACACTAGTTTAGCTTTCTCCTCTCGAAGCTCGACCTAGGAGCTCCATTTTTTTCGAGATTTGTCTAGATTTAGGGGTCCGTCGCGCCCCATCCCTGTTTTCACCGCCGTTGATCGCCCGCGCCGATCTCGTCGCCGGCACCACTGTGGTGAGCCTCTTGTTCTTATCTTCTTTATGATACTTGTCTAATTTTCTTACTTTAGATAGATATTTGTCTGATTTTCTTAATTTTGACACACATAATTATATGTAATGCACGCAGATGAACCAACAATGGATGTATGGTGAGAGACACACCTCCGAGTACATTAAGGGCATGCATATTTTTCTCAAAGTGGCTGAGGCAAACAAGCAGAATGGTTTTATGTGTTGTCCATGCAGTAAATGTGGGATTACCAAGTCTTACTCTGACCGGAAAATCCTTCACACCCACCTGCTTTACAAGGGTTTCATGCCACACTATAATGTTTGGACGAGGCACGGAGAAATAGGGGTTATGATGGAAGACGGCGAAGAAGAAGAGGACGATGACAACTATGTGCCCCCTGAATACGGTGATGCTGCAATAGGGGGAGCTGCAGAAGATCAAGAGGAACCAGACGATGTGCCCGATGATGCTGCAATGGGGGAAGTTGCTGAAGATCAAGAGAAACCAGACGATGTGCCCGATCATGATCTCCGCCGGGTCATTGTCGATGCAAGGACGCAATGCAAAAGTCAAAAGCAGAAGCTGAAGTTTGATCACATGTTAGAGGATCACAAAAAAAGTTGTACCCCAATTGTGAAGATGGCAACACAAAGCTGGGTACCGTACTGGAATTGCTGCAGTGGAAGGCAGAGAATGATGTGCCTAACAAAGGATTTGAGAAGCTACTGAAAATATTGAAGAAGAAGCTTCCAAAGGATAATGAATTGCCCAATAGTACGTACGCAACAAAGAAGGTCGTATGCCCTCTAGGATTGGAGGTGCAGAAGATACATGCATGCCATAATGACTGCATCCTCTACCGCGGTGCATACGAGGATTTGAACGCATGCCCGGTATGCGGTGCATTGAGGTATAAGATCAGACGAGATGACCCTGGTGATGTTGACGGTGAGCCCCGCAGGAAGAGAGTTCCTGCGAAGGTGATGTGGTATGCTCCTATAATACCACGGTTGAAACGACTGTTCAGAAACAAAGAGCATGCCAAGTTGATGCGATAGCACAGTGAGGACCGTAAGAAAGACGGGAAGTTGAGAGCACCCGCTGACGGGTCGCAGTGGAGAAAAATCGAGAGAGAGTACTGGGATGAGTTTGCACGTGACCCAAGGAACGTATGGTTTGGTTTAAGCGCGGATGGCATTAATCCTTTCGGGGAGCAGAGCAGCAATCACAACACCTGGCCCGTGATTCTATGTATGTATAACCTTCCTCCTTGGATGTGCATGAAGCGGTAGTTCATTATGATGCTAGTTCTCATCCAAGGCCCTAAGCAACCCTGCAACGACATTGATGTGTACCTAAGGGCATTAGTTGAAGAACTTTTACAGCTGTGGAATGGAAACAATGTATGTGTGTGGGATGAGCACAAACAGGAGGAATTTAACCTGCACGCGTTGCTGTTTGTAACCATCAACGATTGCCCCGCTCTCAGTAACCTTTCAGGACAGACAAACAAGGGATACCACGCATGCACGCACTGTTTAGCTGACACCGAAAGTATATACCTGGGAAGCTACAGGAAGAATGTGTACCTGGGCCATCGTTAATTTCTTCCGACAACCCATCAATGTCGAAAGAAAGGCAAGCATTTCAAAGGTGAGGCAGATCACCGGAAGAAGCTCGCCATGCGTACCGGTGATCACGTACTTGCTACAGTCAATGATTTACACTTAATCTTTGGAAAGGGTCCCGGCGAACTAGCTGTTCCGAGTGACGCTGGGGGACACGCACCCATGTGGAAGAAGAAATCTATATTTTGGGACCTACCCTACTGGAAAGACCTAGAGGTCCGCTCTTCGATCAACGTGATGCACGTGACGAAGAACCTTTGTGTCAACCTGCTAGGCTTCTTGGGCGTGTATGGGAAGACAAAAGATACAACTGAGGCATGGGAGGACCTGCAAGGTTTGCACAAAAAAGACGGCATGCCTCCAAAGCAGTATGAAGGTCCTGCCAGCTACGCTGTTACCAAAGAAGAGAAGGAAATCTTCTTTGAATGCCTGCTTAGTATGAAGGTCCCGACTGGCTTCTCGTCGAATATAAAGGGAATAATAAATATGGCAGGGAAAAAGTTTCAGAACCTAAAGTCTCATGATTGCTACGTGATTATGACACAACTGCTTCCGGTTGCATTGAGGGGGCTTCTACCGGAAAACGTCTGATTAGCCATTGTGAAGCTATGTGCATTCCTCAATGCAATCTCTCAGAAGGTGATCGATCCAGAAATCATACCGAGGCTAAGGAGTGATGTGGTGCAATGTCTTGTCAATTTCGAGCTGGTGTTCCCACCATCCTTCTTCAATATCATGACGCACGTCCTAGTTCATCTAGTTGACGACATTGTCATTCTGGGCCCCGTATTTCTACAAAATATGTACCCCTTTGAGAGGTTCATGGGAGTCCTAAAGAAATATGTCCGTAACCGCGCTAGGCCAGAAGGAAGCATCTCCATGGGCCATCAAACACAGGATGTCATTGGGTTTTGTGTTGACTTCATTCCTGACCTTAAGAAGATAGGTCTCCCTAAATCGCGGTATGAGGGGAGACTGACTGGAAAAGGCATGCTTGGAGGGGAGACAATAATATGCAGGGACGGATATTCTTGGTCTCAAGCACACCGCACAGTTCTACAGAACTCTACCTTGGTGACTAAGGGAGTCCTGGATTAGGGGGTGTCCGGATGGCCGGACTAAGACCTTTGGCCGGACTCCCGGACTATGAAGATACAAGATTGAAGACTCCGTCCCGTGTCCGGATGGGACTTTCCTTGGCGTGGAAGGCAAGCTTGGCGATACGATATGAAGATCTCCTCCCATTGTAACCGACTCTGTGTAACCCTAGCCCTCTCCGATGTCTATATAAACCGGAGAGTTTTAGTCCATAGGACGAACAACAATGATACCATAGGCTAGCTTCTAGGGTTAGCCACTCCGATCTCGTGGTAGATATACTCTTGTACTACCCATATCATCAATATTAATCAAGCAGGAGTAGGGTTTTACCTCCATCGAGAGGGCCAGAACCTGGGTAAAAACATCGTGTCCCTTGTCTCCTGTCACCATCCGCCTAGATGCACAGTTCGGGACCCCCTACCCGAGATCCACCGGTTTTGACACCGACATTGGTGCTTTCATTGAGAGTTCCTCTGTGTCGTCGCCTTTAGGCCCGATGGCTTCTTCGCTCGTCAATCGCGATGCGGTCCGGGATGAGACTTTTCTCCCCGGACAGATCTTCGTATTCGGCGGCTTCGTACTGCAGGCCGACTCGTTCGGCCATCTGGAGCAGGTCGAAAGCTACGCCCCTGGCCATCAGGTCAGGTTTGGAAGCTTAAACTACACGGCCGACATCCGCGGGGACTTGATCTTCGACGGATTCGAGCCACGACCGGGCGCGCCACACTATCACGATGGGCATGATTTAGCTCTGTCATCGGACAACACCCAGAGCGTCGCTCAGGTGTCCGCTCCGACCATTAGCTCGGAGCCCACTGTGCCAGTCGGGGACGGACGGTTGGACGCCGCCCCGGAAGCTGCAACCTCTACGGCGATAGAGCCGGACACCATCCTAGTCCCTCGCAAGGCCCGTGACTCCAAGGTGCCGGACTCCGATCCGGACTCCGTAAATCCCGCACCTCTTCTGATTAAGCCCGATTGGGCTCCGGTCATGGAGTTCACCGCCGCGGATGTCTTTCAGCACTCGCCTTTCGGCAGTATCCTGAATTCGTTAAAGTCTCTCTCTTTGTCAGGAGAGCCCTGGCCGAACTACGGCCAACACGGTTGGGATGCGGACGACGAAGAAATTCGTAGCCCACCCACCACCCACTTCGTAGCCACTGTCGACGATTTAACCGACATGCTCGACTTTGACTCCGAAGACATCGACGGCATGGACGCCGATGAAGGAGACGATCAAGAACCAGCACCTATAGGGAACTGGAAAGCCACCTCGTCATATGACATATACATGGTGGACACCCCTAAAGAGGGGGATGACGGGGAGAAAACGGAGGATGACCCCTCCAAGAAGCAACCCAAGCGCCAACGTCAGCGGCACCGCTCCAAGTCCCGCCAAAGCAAAAATGGCGACTCCGGCACTGGAGATAACAACACACCGGACAGTGCTGAAGACAACCCCCTCCAACAAGATTTAGTGCAGGAGGACGAAGGAGCCAGCCCTCATGAGAGAGCGGCTGACAAAGAGGATGAGGACGACAATTACATGCCTCCCTCCGAAGATGAGGCAAGCCTCGACAACGACGAATTCGTCGTGCCAGAGGATCCCGTCGAACAAGAGTGTTTCAAACGCAGGCTTGTAGCCACGGCAAGCAGCCTCAAGAAGAAACATCAGTAGCTTAGAGCTGACCAAGACTTGCTAGCCGACAGATGGACCGAAGTCCTGGCGCCCGAAGAGTATAAACTAGAACGCCCATGCAAGAGCTACCCAAAGCGCAGGCTACTACCCCAACTTGAGGAGGAAGTAACTGAACCTACATCACCAGCGTACGATGCGCCCGATCGGCCACCCCGTGGTCGCGATAGAGAGGCCTTCAGGCCCTCAACCCAAGCCACACCCCGACACCGCTCAAAACATACCATAGTACGGGGAGACGCAACAAACCTGCGAGACATCTTGGAGAATAAGGCAAGGCAAACAAGATCGATCTACGGATCGCATGGGCGCCCCGCTAGCCGTCACGCCGGACACAATAAGTATGGCCCGGCCGAATACAACAGACCAAGCTCGTCCAAGCTGCGTCGAGATATAGCCCAGTACAGGGGTGCCGCACACCCACTATGCTTCACAGACGAAGTAATGGATCATCAAATCCCCGAGGGCTTCAAACCCGTAAACATCGAATCATACGATGGCACAACAGATCCTGCGATATGGATCGAGGATTATCTCCTTCATATCCACATGGCCCGTGGTGATGATCTAGACGCCATCAAATACCTTCCGCTCAAGCTTAAAGGACCAGCTCGACATTGGCTTAACAGCCTGCCAGCAGAGTCAATTAGTTGTTGGGAGGACCTGGAATCCGCATTCCTTGACAACTTCCAGGGCACGTATGTGCGACCACCAGACGCCGATGACCTAAGCCACATAATCCAGCAGCCAGAGGAATCGGCCAGACAATTCTGGACACGGTTCCTAACCAAGAAAAACCAAATAGTCGATTGTCCGGACGCCGAGGCCCTTGTAGCCTTTAGGCACAACATCCGAGACGAATGGCTTGCCCGGCGCCTAGGACAGGAAAAGCCGAAGTCCATGGCAGCCCTCACGACACTCATGACCCGCTTCTGTGCGGGAGAAGACAGCTGGCTAGCTCGTAGCAATAACATAACCAAGAGCCCTGGCAATTCGGATACCAAGGATAACAACGGCAGGTCACGTCGCAACAAGCATAAGCGCCGCATTAACGGTGACAATACTGAAGATACGGCAGTCAATGCCGGATTTAGAGGCTCTAAACCGGGTCAGCGGAAGAAGCCACTCAAAAGAAACCCTCACGGCCCATCCAGCTTAGACCGGATACTCGATCGCTCGTGCCAGATACACGGCACCCCCGAACAGCCAGCCAATCACACCAACAGGGATTGTTGGGTGTTCAAGCAGGCAGGCAAGTTAAGTGCCGAGACCAGAGACAAGGGGCTACATAGCTATGATGAGGAGGGGCCCCGGCCACCGAACAACAAAGGACAGAAGGGATTTCCCCCGCAAGTTCGGACAGTGAATATGATATACACAACCCACATCCCCAAAAGGGAGTGGAAGCATGCTCTCAAGGACGTCTATGCGCTGGTGCCAGTCGCCCCAAAGTTCAACCCATGGTCCTTCTGCCCGATCACCTTCGATCGAAGGGACCATCCCACCAGCATCCGTCACGGTGGATTCGCTGCACTGGGCCTAGACCCAATTATCGACAGATTTCACCTTACCAGAGTCCTAATGGATGGCGGCAGTAGCCTGAACCTGCTTTACCAGGACACAGTGCGAAAAATGGGCAGCGATCCTTCAAGGATTAAACCCACAAAGACAACCTTCAAAGGTGTCATACCAGGGGTAGAAGCCAGCTGTACAGGCTCGGTTACACTCGAGGTGGTGTTTGGATCCCCGGATAACTTCCGGAGCGAGGAGTTAATCTTCGACATAGTCCCATTCCGCAGCGGCTGTCACGCCCTGCTTGGACGAACCGCATTTGCAAAATTCAATGCGGTGCCGCACTACGCATATCTCAAGCTCAAGATGCCAGGACCTCGCGGAGTCATCACGATAAACGGAAACAACGAACATTCTCTCCAAACGGAGGAGCACACGGCGGCCCTGGCGGCGGAAGTACAGAGTAGCCTCTCAAGGCAGTTCTCCAATCTAGGCGTCAAACGTCCGGACAACGTCAAGCGAGCCCGAAGTAACCCACAACAAATCCGGCTGGCACATTCCGAGCAAGCATAGCAGTGCGGCCCCAACCCCAGCCCCCGCCAAACGGCGATACTGGTACCACACGTACATAATTATGCCTTAGAGATACCATGGGCATAAGGGGAGGGGCACAACAACGGCACGCCCAGAATGCGGCTTAACCGCACTAAGGGGCTCCCTATTTCGCCGTTTTCCTTTTCACACACTTTCAGGACCCAACTATTCGGAAGGCCTGTCCGGCAATACACTCGCCGAACCCACGATGCAACAGCCAGGGAGGGAGCAAGCCACGTCAAAAAGTCCAGGTGGTCTCTATAATGAGTTTAATACCTGTTTTACTTACAATCCCGCAGCTTGCCCCTGGAGGGGAATATGTCAAATACTCCCATATCTTGCTTACCGCACTTCTTGTATCGTTCTGCTTTCGCAGCAGCCCCTTTTTTAATAAACAATATATAGCTCTTACCTATTATTGTACTTATCTATTTTTATATACAAATATGTTTAGTCATGACATTCTGCAACCGTACACTTTGGTGCGGACAATACACCAGGGGCTTACAACACCCCATAACATGGTCTGAGAAGACCGAACACTCTCACGAGTGCGGCACCCCGAACTTATAGCACTATATGCATCGGCTCTGAATCATGTCTTTGGTCAATAGTTGGGTTTGCCCGGCTCCCATGTTTTGGTACCTTACGTTCCGCATTGTTGGCTAAGGTAGCGCTGGGAGAACTACTGCGATTGTGCCCCAGTTGAGCTGGGTTAACACCTCAGTAGAGAAAGCTAAAACTGACTGTCATGATAGTGCGAGAGACCGGTCGCTGTTCGCGAGGTTTCTTCGAGTCCTTAAAGACTTATGCCGCTTCAAGCGAGGAACCGGACTTATCCGGCCTAGGCGTGGATAGCGCCCCTAACTCGGTCTTCCGAATACTAGGGGCTTCACCAAAATTAAAAATTATAGAATTCTATGGCTAAGTGAGAGTGACAAAGCATTATAAGTCCGACGGCCTGGTTCGTTGTGCTGAACGCCTCCCTAGATGGACCTAAGAATGGGAACAAGAGCGCTCAGGTTTATCCCGAACACCCCAGCACTCGTGGCATGGGGGTCGAAGCCGACGACTTGCATCTCTCAGATTTGATAAACGGCCGCACAGAAGGTAATATTTTAAATTAACAAGCATTGCTTAACGCATATGAACAAAGCTTCAGCGTACAGGATAACAAATGCGAGTCTACTCAAAAATTACATCTTTGGAGCACTCATTCGCTATACGGCGGGCACCCTTCAGAACGCCATTATAATACATCTCGGGCGTACGATACTCCTTGCCCGGCAGTGGCGCGTCCGTCAACAGCTTCTCCGCATCTAGCTTGCCCCAGTGCACCTAAGCACGGGCAAGGGCCCGACGGGCACCTTCAATACAAACGGAGCGCTTGACGACCTCAATCCACGGACACGCGTCCACCAGCCACCGCACCAGACCGAAGTAGCTCCCAAGCATGACTTCTCCAGGCCACAGCCGAGCTATGAGGCCCTTCATGGCCTGTTCGGCCACCTTGTGGAGCTCGACCAACTGCTTCAGCTGGTCGCTCAGGGGCACCGGATGTTCGGCCTCAGCATACTGAGACCAGAACACTTTCTCCGTCGAGCTCCCCTCTTTGGCTCGGTAGTATGCGGCGGCATCAGACACACTACGGGGCAGATCGGTGAATGCTCCTGGAGAGCTCCGGATTCGGGTAACTAGCAGATAATTAACTTTTATATTTTTGCTTTGCATAAAGAATGCCTTACCCGCCGCTATCTTCTTCATCGCCTCGATCTCCTAAAGGGCCTTCTGGGCTTCGGCCTTAGCGGTCTTGGCACTCTCAAGAGCCAAGGCAAGCTCGGACTCTCGAGTGTTCGAGTCACGCTCCAAACTCTCGTCTTTTTCCACGAGAGCCTGGAGCTCTTGCCGCACCTCCGCCACCCGCGCCTCCTGCTTCTCTCGCTTGGTGCGCTCCAAGGCCGCACTCTTTTCGGCCTCGGGGACCGCCTCTTTCAGGGTCGCCACCTCGGTCGTGGCTCCTGCAACATTAATGTTGGTCCTATTCTTATTTTGCAACCAAGTATTTCTATATACATTTACAGGAGGTACTATGTACCCTCTTTATCCTCGAGCTTCTTCTTGGCACGGCCGAGCTTGCTCTCGGACCGCTCGAGGCTTTCCTTCAATGCATTGACCTCCGGAGTCAGTGCGGCAGAGGTCAGCAGCGCAGCCTGCATTCCTATGTTGACATATTTCTATTAAACTCCTGCGTATATCTTTTTAGATCCTCAGCTCGGCTTTTCTTTCCGAACACCGAACTGAGCATCAGGGGCTACTGTCTATGTGGTAATATTTTTTATATATGTTTTTGAACACATACCTTAAAGCCCGTTAACAGGCTTGTGGAGGCTTCCGTCAACCCGCTCTTGGCGGACTGAACCTTCTGAATCACCACACTCATAACAGTGCGGTGTTCCTCGTCGATGGAGGCGCCGTTAAGAGCCTCGAGCAAATTGTCCAGCGCTTCCGGGTGGAAGGAAGTCACCGGTGTCGCAGGCTTGCCCTTCTTATGAAGGCGCCGCCTGTCGGACTCTTTAACCGCTGATGGTTCCGGAGCAGTGTCCTGCCCGGGGCCTGACTTAGATCCCTCCGGAGCTTTACCCCCTTTGGGCCTGGAGTCCGGACGGTCGCCTTGTGGCGCCTCCAGGACCACCTCCTCCTGGTTTTTTCCCCTACGGGACTCCACCTCAGCGTCGTCTGTAGGAAGAGGGGAGGAGGCCGTCGGAAGTGAAGCGCTATTCACATCCGACGAGTTCAGAGAGCCGCTCGACGAATCGCCAAGCTGAGCTCTCGGCGGACTGTATGATTAGATTCGGCGTTAGAAGCTATCGAATAATAAAGGAATGCAATAAGACATTCGGGTAGCCGGACACTTACGATTTTGCCAGGGGCTTGACCCTGGATGGCCATTGCCCCCGCCGTCTTCAGTGTCAGGGGCGTAGTCTGGCAGAAGGGTCTTCCCCTTCTTGGACCCTCCGGCTTCCCCAGTTAGGGCGGCCTTTCTTTTCTTTCCTCCCCCCGTTGGAGGGGGAGAGGCATCTTCTTCTTCTTCCTCCTCCTCGTCTTCGGAGGCGGAGGGTGCATTGGGGTTGTCGGGCAAATCCGACGCCACCGGGCGCCGAGAACTCTTTCGGGTCCCCGCGGCCTTCTCCTTGGCCTTCTTCTCCGGCACCACGTGAGGTGCCGGAACCAGTAGCTTTGCTAATTGCGTCTGCGGGGCCTTCGGGCAAAGGAGCCGGACAGTCAAACTGTCCGGATGTCCTCTTCCAGTCCTGTCAAAGGAACGGGAGTTTAGATCCCACATAAAGTCACACTATGAAATGTGGATATCCCGTAAGGGACTAAATGTGAGCTTACTTCGGAGGCTTGACGTTTGGCGCAGAACCTGCAATCCTCGGTGACGGGAGGGGAGACCTCGGAACTCTTGAAAAGCACCTTCCAGGCATCCTCGTGCTTCATTTCGAAGAGCCGGGATAGCGTCTGGTGCTGGGCCGGGTCGAACTCCCACAAATTGAAGTCTCGTCGTTGACACGGGAGGATCCGGCGGAAGAGCATGACCTGGACCACGTTGACAAGGTTGACCTTCTTGGTCACCAGGTCTTGGACGCAGGTTTGGAGTCCCGTCACCTCTTCCGGATTGCCCCACGACAGGCCCGTCTCTTTCCAAGATGTCAGCCGGGTGGGGATGCCGAATCGAAATTCTGGGGCTGCTGCACACTTAGGGTCAAGAGGCTCGGTGATATAAAACCACCCTGATTGCCACCCTTTGATGGTTTCCACAGAGGCACCCTCGAGCCAGGTGACGTTGGCTATCTTGCCCACCATGGCGCCTCCGCATTCCGCTTGTCGGCCTTTCACAACCTTCGGCTTGACACTGAAGATCTTTAGCCATAGGCCAAAGTGGGGCTGGATGCGGAAGAAGGCGTCACACACGACGATAAACGCCAAGATATTGAGAATGAAGTTCGGGGCCAGATCATGGAAGTCCAGGCCATAGTAGAACATGAGCCCCCGGACGAACGGGTGAAGAGGAAAACCCAGTCCGTGGAGGAAATGGGGAAGAAAAACAACCCTCTCATGGGGCCTGGGGGTGGGGATGAGTTGCCCCACATCTGGAAGCCGGTGCGCGATGTCGTTAGACAAGTATCTGGCCTTCCTCAGATTTTTGATTTGCCCCTCTGTGACGGAGGAGGCCATCCATCTACCTCCCGCTCCGGACATGGTTGGAGAAGGTTGAGGTGGGAAGTGCGGTCTTGGGCGCTGGAGCTCGAGCGCGCAGGGACGGATAAGAAGAGGAGGAAGAAGGCGTGAATGGAAAGGGCGGATTATTATCCCCTTATATGGGCGGCCAAAACTACGAGGCCCCCACCGGCCTGATAAAACTTGCTTATCTCCCAAGCGCCATGGTTAATGGCGCGGTTGGGTTACCCACACCCGTGTTGATGAGAATCCCGGAATAAGGGGACATGATCTCTGCTTCGACAAGACGTGCCAAGGAAACCGCCTCGCTAAACACGCTGAGGTGGAACAATAAAATGAATAAAAGCCTGGCCGTGGCATGATGTCACGCCGCAGAATACGTCAGCAGATCCGATTAACACAAATATTATTCTCTCTACGGTGGAATGTGGAACTTATTTTGCAGAGCCGGACACTACCCTGGTGTTCAACATCTTCTATGAAATATTCGGAGGAGGAACCCGCCTTGCAATGCCGAAGACAACTTGCGCACCGGACTCGTCGTCATTGAAGCCTGGTTCAGGGGCTACTAAGGGAGTCCTGGATTAGGGGGTATCCGGATGGCCGGACTAAGACCTTTGGCCGGACTCCCGGACTATGAAGATACAAGATTGAAGACTCCGTCCCGTGTCCGGATGGGACATTCCTTGGCGTGGAAGGCAAGCTTGGCGATACGATATGAAGATCTCCTCCCATTGTAACCGACTCTGTGTAACCCTAGCCCTCTCCAGTGTCTATATAAACCGGAGAGTTTTAGTCCGTAGGACGAACAACAATGATACCATAGGCTAGCTTCTAGGGTTTAGCCACTCCGATCTCATGGTAGATCTACTCTTGTACTACCCATATCATCAATATTAATCAAGCAAGAGTAGGGTTTTACCTCCATCGAGAGGGCCCGAACCTGGGTAAAAACATCGTGTCACTTGTCTCCTGTCACCATCCACCTAGACGCACAGTTCGGGACCCCCTACCCGAGATCGGCCAGTTTTGACACCGATAGTGACCCCTTATGTCGATGAACACAAGAGCAGTCTGCGCTCCAAACACCCGGAGTAGTGCGACGACTGGATTACATGTGAACACATCAAGACTTTCAGCAGTTGGTTGGAAACACGTCTCGGAGATGAAAACACTGTTTGTGATGAGCTGTACTCGTTGTCCAGGGGACCATCTTCGACTGTTACGATTTGGAAAGGATACGGGATAAATGGGAATACATTTTACACGATCGCCCAAGATCAAAAGAACACCAACCAAAACAGCGGTGTCTGCTTTGATGCAGCCGCCGAGAGGGGAAAGGACACATACTATGGTTACATAGTGGACATATGGGAACTTGACTACGGAGTAGATTTTAAGGTCCCTTTGTTTAAGTGCAAATGGGTCAATCTGTCAGGAGGCGGGGTACAGGTAGACCCACAGTACGGAATGACAACAGTGGATCTGAACAATCTTCGATACACTGATGAACCGTTCGTCCTACCCAATGATGTGGCACAAGTTATCTATGTGAAGGACATGTCTACCAAACCGAGAAAAAGAAAAATAAGGAAGTGAATACATCATACGATGATCCAAAGCGCCACATAGTTTTTTCAGGAAAAATGGACATCGTGGGAGTGGAGGGCAAGACAGACATGTCCGAAGATTATGAAAAGTTTCATGAAATTCCTCCCTTCAAAGTCAAGACTGACCCCAGCATCCTGATAAATGATGAAGATTATCCATGGTTACGGCGCAATAAGGAAAGGACACAAGCGAAAAAAAGTGAAGACTTTCTCCACAACTATTATGATGATACCATGCCAACTTTCAACCTTTTTGTAGTTCATTTGAAATGCATGTTGTAACAGACAAGTTTCCGTATGAAATCATGATACTTTGAAAGAGAGATTGTCCGTTTTGTACACGAAGTGAATCCAGTTTTTGTCGTAACCCTCTCAACTTTCTTCCATATGTTGTGTGGATGAAATGATGATAACATGCCAAAATAAAAGAGAGGCACAATTCTCACCTGCACATTGCTTAGCTTCAGGCCAACATGCAGGTGAGCAGTGCGCTTCTCCCTTCATCGTCTCTACACTCAGGTCTTATAAACCGCTGCGAGTGCCTCTCGCTTGGCGAGGTGGGACTAAAAAACAGTTGTAGAAAGAATCAACTAAAAAACTCTTTTATCGGTTCACGCCACGAACCTGTACTAAAAGGTGCTCGTGGGGCCCCAGCCTTAAAACCTGTACTAAATAAAATGCCTTTGTAACAACCTTAGAACTGGTACTAAAGGAATCAACTAAAAAGCTTTTCTAAACCTCTAGTATTATTGAAACTAAAATTATATAGAATTTTGTTACAAACTTTAATCGCAAAAAGAATTATCATAAAAGAAAATAAATAAGTAATTAGAATTTTGTTGAAAACATTAAAAGCAAAAAAGAATTATCATAAAAGAAAATAAATAAGTAATTAGAATTTTGTTACAAACTTTAATAGCAAAAAGAATTATCCTAAAAGAAAAATAAATAAGTAATTAGAATTTTGTTCAAAACATTAAAAACAAAAAGAATTATCATAAAAGAAAATAAATAAGTGATTACAATTTTGTTCAAAACATTAAAAGCAAAAAGAATTGTCATAAAAGAAAATAAATAAGTAATTAGAATTTTGTTACAAACTTTAATAGCAAAAAGAATTATCGTAAAAGAAAATAAATAAGTAATTAGAATTTTGTTCGAAACATTAAAAGCAAAAAGAATTATCATAAAAGAAAATAAATAAGTAATTAGAATTTTGTTACAAACTTTAATAGCAAAAAGAATTATCGTAAAAGAAAATAAAAAACAAAAAAGAAAGCTAAAAAACTGGGAAAAATTAAAAAAAAGTGCCACCTACAGGGCCACCACGGCCTGCATACGACTAGAAACCCATTACTAGGGCCAGGATGCAGGCCCGCAATAGGCCCAATAGGCCCACAAGCACAAAGAGTGATTTTAGGCCCGTAAGCCTACAATAGAGAGGAGCTCGAAGTGGTTGGTTCGGTAGGGCTTATAAACCACTCCGAGCCCCTCTCGGCTAGCGAGGTGGGACTAAACATAGCACCGCACCGCGCCAGTTCTAGCACACGACCTTTGGTCCCGGTTGGTGCCACCAACCGGGACTAAAGGAGTGCATTGGTATCGGTTCGTGGCACCAACCGGTAACAATGCCACCCCTTTAGTCCCGGTTGGTGCCTCCAACCGGGACCAAAGGCCTCTGCTTCCCGCCCTTTGGGCTGCTGAAAAGAGGCCTTTGGTCCCGGCTGGTGCCACCAACCGGGACTAAAGGGGTGCATTGGTCCAGGTTGGTGCCATGAACCAGGACCAATGCTCTGTCTATATAAGCAGCACTCTCGAAAATTTGGTTCAGTTCGTTCTTCCCTGCTGCCCGACGCTGCCAGGCTGCCCGTCCGTCTCTGCCTCGCCGTCGCCA
>NC_041393.1:611584550-611616375 GCF_002162155.2 Triticum dicoccoides | reverse complement strand
CGCCCCGCCCCGGCCCGCGCCGCACCGCCTCATCGTCGACCGTCGCCGCGCCGCGCCGCACCTCGCCGTCGCCGTCGCCGTTGCTGTGAGCAAACTTTTTGCTAATTTAGTTTGATGCTAATAGTAGTTAATTTAGATGTGTAGTATAATTTAGATGTGTAGTGAATTGAGTTAGATTTTGTTAGATTTGTTTTAGATTTTTTTGTTAGATTTTTTTGTAGTTCAAAGATTTTTTTTGTTAGATGTGTAGTACATAGATTTTTCTGTTAGATTTTTTTCATATTGTGTAATTAATTTGTTCATATTGTGTTAGATTTTTTTCTATTAATAAATTTTTTTGGTGATATTATTGTTGAATATGCATGTTTGTATGTTCATATATATGCAAAGATCGAATATGTCAAATTTTTATGATTTTTTCTGTTCATAGAATTTTTATGATTTTTTCTGTTGTAATTTTGTTCATAGAATTTTAATGATTTTTTTGTTCATAGTATTTTATTTGTCAATTTATGTATATGTTCATATTGTGTATGTATAGGAAAATTGTGAATGATAGAAGTCATTTATGAATATGTTCATATTTAGAATAGAGGAAAAGGGAAAAATAAGAAGAGAAAGTGTTTAATATAATTAGTTAGAAAAATAATAGAACTATAGTTAAACTAGTTTATTTTTAGTAAGTACTACTTTATTTTATTTATAGTAAGTGCTTCATATATAGTTGGACTAGCTGGTTGATTTAATAAACTACTTTATTTTACTATATATAGAAGTAGTTTGTTTTTAGTAAGTACTACTTTATTTATTTATAGTAAATGCTTAGTAGTTGAACTAGTTGATCTAATTAATAAAACTACTTTATTTAACTATATATAGAAGTAGTTCCCGCATCGACGTCGACGATGCCTATCCCGCATCCTCGTCATCGTCGACTCGGCGGTGGAGGCCTGCTTGATCAGGGTCATGTTCGGGACTGGGCTCCGCTGGGCTGGTATTGGGAGGTGCTACCTTCCGGGGACGTAGGTTGGTGAGGAGGCAGCCCGTTGTTGACCCGATCCTTGTTTGATGGCGGTCGCGTGGGCCAGTGACGGTGCCGAGGCTTCCGGACACCGCGGAGGTGGTACGTCACCGTGTCAGCGAGGAGGACGAGCACGTCCGTCGCTACATGGTTGCATTGGAGGGCAGGTTCGACAATACCTGGCAGGTTCTTCAGGGATCTCACTGGAGCTATGATCCTGTGATGGTTCCTTATCTTTGGGTGTCCACCGCCCGTGACGATACCCGTCGGGCGCTACGGTTCTAGCTGTATTAATTAGCGATGCTATATGTATGATAGTATTCGAGTTGTATTAGTGATAATATTCGACGATGTACAGACACAAGAGATGATGTACTTTTGGTTATAATTGAATGCATGCTAATTTGAATACTACTTTATTTTACGATTTGGTTTTGCTTATTGAATGCTCATATTAGAAAAGTACTCCTACTTTGAATGCTAAAATTGAAGAGCACTCTATGCAGAAATCTAGGAGCCCCCTCCATCATCCACGCCGTCGTGGGGGTAGCTTCTCCTTCATTCCCGTGTGCTAGACAATTTGGTGTAATAATGCACTCGGGAATGAAAGGAGGAGCTACGTATCATCACCAATAGTCAACCCGTGATTAATAATAATGATCTAATTTAGGTTTTTAGTACATATATTTAATTGTACAAGTTTAATATTTCAATTATGAACTTAGGCAAGAAATGTCGTACTCGGACGACGAAAACCACCCGGGGGAGTGCGACTGGTGCCACGATGACCGAGGTATGTGCGACAGGTTCATAGAGTTGGACGAAGATCGGCGCTTCAGCATTAAGCTCGAGGAGACCTTCGATGTTCATACGGTAGGCAATGACGACAACAGTTTTTTTCGTAATTAAGCACGACTTCAACTATTTTAATGTGTATTTTTCATCTTTTCCAATTCAACTAGCTCATCACATGCTATGCAAGACGCTATGTCTTGGAGAGGATGGGTTTTGAAGACCATGAAAGTATGAAAATCAAAAAAATTCTCCTAAGGACCCATCATGGTGTGGATTTTAAAGTAAAGTTGTACAATGCTGAGAGTGTAACCCATTTTGGTTGCAAAAATTTGGAAGCGCTTTGCAAAATGTATGGTTTTGATGAGGGTATGCTTGTCACCATGGATCTTGGTGATCCTATAATCGAGCAAGACAATGTGGACATTTGGGTCCTTGTGGATACACCTCCAATTCTTCCCCCATGTGAGCTTAACATAGTTATTAAGTAATTTATATTGTTTATTTCAAAATAGTTGACAACTTATTTCCATTGACAGCTTATTTTCATTCTTCAAAGAATGTGCGGAAGATGATAGACAAAACCCACTACACTGATGGCTCTGAATTAACTTATAAGGAGAAAAATCATCTGATCGCATTTTGTACTGATCTTGAGAATTACAATGTCTACAATCGAACTCCTCAACATTATGGTCAATACGTGCCACTAGTGCATGTGTTGAACTACGATAACTACCATGGAGATACCCCGGTAAGATATTTTACTATTACGACATCCGTGCATCTTTTTGCATACTTATAAAACTAGTACATCATTGCTAACTACGAAGTAATTACTATGTTTTTCAATAGATAATCCCGAATGATTATGTGCCTCATCTGATGTATACACACGGTCGCATTGATGTTTTGAACATACAACCAGGTCGTCCTACGAATCTCAACTGTCCATACCGGATTTCTAAAAGAAGTGGAGACATGACAATCAAAGAATGGAAAAAAATGTATGGACAGTCGTAAGGAGCTTCTTGGAAGCAAAAAGGGGCGAAGAACAAGAATTGGAGACATGATGATCTCCATTCTTCATAATGGAGAGTCAGGGTCTATATTGTTTATGGTATTTTACCTTAAGGGTATTTAGGTCCTACCTGATACTGATGATCATGTGCTAAGAACAATTATGTAGGGTTGGGTTTGATGACTATGAGGATGATGATCGTATGACTTGTTATTAATAACGAGTAGAAGTTGTATGATGATGCATGATTAGTAGGACTTGTTATTATATATGATGATGTATGATGCGAGCATGCATGAGTTATTATATATCAGCGGGGTGAAATGAACATAGCAGTAGCGTTGATAAACCAAGGACGAAGATATAAGAGAGTACACTTCTCTCTATTAGCTAGCTAATAACAACCTAAAATTAACCCCCAAAACCCCTAAACCAGCCACTTTTTTTTTCAAAAAAGAAAAACCTCAGCTCCAGCCAGCTGCTGACACGTGGAAGGCTTTTGGTCCCGGTTTATGTCACCAACCGGGACCAAAGGCTCCCCTGCCTGGGCTGCCCGTAGCGGCCACATGGATGCCCATCTGTCTTGGTTCGTGTAAGAACCGGGACTAAAGGGGGGAGGCATTAGTAACGACCTATTAGTCTCGGTTCAAGAACCGGGAATAAAGGCCCTTACGAACCGGGACAAATGCCCTGTTTTCTACTAGTGACACCTAGCGTCCTCTGACAAACTTTTCTGCAAGACGCGACCTTGATGATGACAATGACTGCGTCACGACGACGGCATCGACCACGTCATTCACGACTACACGACTGCATCGACCGCGTCATTCACGGCGTCACTATAATGACGACCCCAACATGGCCACACAGTTTTGGCAAAACCGATGTGTGCTCGATGGGTTTCCTTCGGTCCTGGCAAAACCGGTGGACTCGTCACCGACGATACCCACTGACATCCGCAAGGTGCATCGTCCACATTTGCAGCTTCGTCATAGCACATTTTTTTGCGCCTCCGGCTTTGTGCGGCTTCATCATCCACGACGACCACACCATCGACCACGACTACCTCGACCACATCTACATCACCATGATCGGCTACCTCGACATTAATGACTACGTCTGCAGCAACTCATCGGCAACAACTCCAGTCAACAGCGTCCGCCTCGTCACTTGCATCCACGATACTCACGCTGTGACTGTGGGAGGGAATAGAGGAGAAGACAAGGAAGACACCAGAAGGGGACGCATTCACCGCCCTAGGTGCCGACCCATCAGCCATCAGAGACGCAGTTGATGATGGTGCAGCGGAGACGACGACAGAAGCGCAAGACTTGAAATTCAGTCGCAATCGTCCGCTTCACTCCCGCTACGAGTGAGGGGGGTGTTGAAATATATTGCCCACCTTCCTCCATCAGTTCAGACTTTTGGAGCAACTGGCTGAAGCATGAACTCAATATGGCATCAGAGCCAAGAGGTCTTGCGTTCAAGACCCTGCCAACACTGTATTAAATAAAATGATTCTGCGGCCTATATCTATCCCACGTCTAAGACTAAAATAGCCTACACATGAGGGGGAGTGTTGAAATATATTGCTCGTCTCCCTCCATCAATTCAGACTTTTGGAGCAACTGGCTGGAGCATGAATTCAATACTCTATACAACAAATTATCTGAGGTTTGTACATTGCTCACTCCGAGCTCCTTTCGAGAGCCGTCATGCCACTGAAAATTCAGATGTTCCCTTGGCAAGCCTTTGCAACCAGACTCTCCACAAGGGTGAACCATCAACATCCACAAACGACAAGACCTGAGAAATGGTAATTGTGTGCTTTGCCTTGTGCTTGAGGACGTTAACCAAATTATAGCTTATAGTTAGGCTCAGTTACAACTCAAGGTTTCCACATCTTGCTGACTACAGTAAACTACACTGTCGTTTTCGTGCCATAGTTTTTTGGGGGCAATTAACAAGTTAACAACTACCCTCTTGTTCTGCCTTTGGGCTTTAGTTTTTCTGACAACTATTGTAAGGTAAAACTGGATGGAGGCTCAGATGTCGTAAACTCGAGTTAGAGGGTATGTAGTGGTTCGGGTTATCTTTTTTCAAGTGTATCCACTTGTACTGAATTTGGCACTATGTTGTAAAATTCAGAGATGTTATTTGGATCCAAACTTTGTTTGCTGTTGTAACTAGAGCTGCCCCGTTCACGTTTGTTGATCTCGCCACCGTCGCCGTGGACAACCTGAACACCAAGGTGAGGGGCGCTTCTCCTATCTATTTCTTGTTCCTTTTCTTGGGTGATTAAGCGGGGTGGGTTCTAGATTTGATCTGTGAGTTGAGTAGTCTGGTATCTACTTGATGTGATCTTACTTTATCGGATTCTTCTTAGTTTCTATTCCCTCTGTCTCAAAATAGGTGTCTCAACCTTAATACTATAACTTTATACTAAAGTTAGTATAAAGTTGAAACACTTATTTTGAGACGGAGGGAGTATTTCTGATTCAATAGTACACTTGTGGTAGTTGATCCGCTTGGTTATTCCGCTTTATTGTCCGGATCTAATAGTGACATGCGCGCCAGTTCTTTGCTCCTCTCGGCCGCCGGTGGTTTCGTTCTGTCTACGGTGATGGGTTGCTTCCTCTGCTCCGTTCTTGTGTTCAGGTTTGTTCTTCTTCCTTCCTTTGCCTCGTCACAAGCACCTGTTGTTAAATATATGTTTTTTTGAACATTAGTACAGACACAAGCACTCATATACACGCGCATACACTCACCCCTATGAATGCACACACGCACACCCTATCCCTATGAGCACCTTCGAAATACTAAGCCAGCATATCATCTTGAGATTTACGAAGTCACCGTAGGCGACTCATCGTTGACGGGAACGTCTCCTCCCACTGAATGTGCATCGCCGGAAATCCTGAAATAAATGCGAGCACCAGGATTTGAACCCTGGTGGGCTGTAGATACCACAGTCCCTCTAACCATCCAACCACAGATTGGTTTGCTTGTTAAACGTATGTTGTTACAAAGAGTTGTGGGCTCCTTTGTATAGCTTGCGCCACACATATAGGAGATAGAGATAGGTTTTTCTTATATGTTTAAACTGCCTTATCTCTTCTTCTCTATCTCCTCATGTAACTCCTTTCGGTTGGCAATCTCCACCGAACCTATAACCCTCTCGATCTCCTATGATCGCCCTATCAATATATACATGCGGGCTCTATGGATGAGGGTTGAGACGCTTCCGTAATTCCTAGATGGTATACAGAGCAGGCTCTTCCATCACATCTAGCTAGCCCTTCTTCAACCTTCCATCCATCCCCTCTCCACCATGTCTTCCTCTACCGCACACATCCAATCTAGCCTCAACTACAACACTTCCGAGCTGCTTACCCGGACGAACTATGTTCTCTGGAAAGCACAAGCAAGATCCCAAATAATGGGCACCGGCTTGTATGGCTACATCGACCAAACCATCGAGGAGCCTCCCAAGATCATCACCTCCAAAGATAAATACGGCAAGGATCAGGTGATATCCAACCCTGCCTATGCCCCTGGCTTGTTCAGGATCAACAAATTGTTGCCTTTCTTCTTCGAAATCTGTCCAAGGAAGTCCTCATTCAAGTTGCATCGCTTAAAACGTCGCATGCCATATGGACAGCCTTGGCCACCATGTTTTCTGCTATCTCGTTATACAGGGCCAACAATCTTCACGCCGCACTCACCAACGCCCAGAAGGGTTCCCTCTCCGCCTCGGCGTACTTCGGGCATATGCGCTCCCTCTCCGATGAGCTCGCGGCGGCGGGCAAACCACTCGGGGAGGGGGAGCTCATCTCCTTCATCATCGCCGGCCTTGACATGGACTACCAACCCATCATCTCTGCGCTGGACGTCCCGCACCGAGCCCATCACCGTTGACATCCTCTTCTCTCTCGTGGCCAACTTTGATCAACGGGTGGAGATGTTTCATGGCAATGGCAATGGTGGTTTCAAATCATCAGCCAACGCCGCATCACGAGGTCGTGGTGGTGGCGGCAAAGGAGGCTACCGCAAGGGTGGAGGCTCTGGAGGGTCTCGCAGCGGCGATGGCTATGGCGCCGACAGCGGCCATGGCGCTGGTGGCGGCTACAACCAGGCAGGAGGTGGCGGTGGCTACAACCCTAACTCTGCTGGCTCTGGAGGGGGCTACAACAACGGAGGTCATCAAGGTGGTGGTAGCGGTGTATACTATCATCAGAACCAGAACCAAGGAGGTGGACACAGTAACAATCGGTGCCCCCCCCAGCAACAACAACCGGGGGCGCCCCTTCCAAGGGTATGAAGGTTATGAGGGCAAATGTCAAATTTGTAAGAAAACAAACCATATTGCCAAAGATTGTGATTGGCGTTATGCCGATGACAATAATTCCCAGAAAAAGAAAATTGCAGCTGCAGCAGATATGTCATATGGAGTAGATACCAACTGGTCTATGGACACAGGCGCCACAAACCATATCACTGGAGAACTGGAAAAGCTAACAATGCATTGAAAGTATCGTGGCCATGATCAAGTCTACTCTGCGGCAAATGATGCAGGTATGGATATAAGTCATGTTGGTCAATCCTTTATCAAAACCCCACACAAAACCCTTGAACTCAATGACATCTTATATGTTCCCAATGCTTCCAAAACTTTGCTATTAGTTCATCGTATTGCTCTTGACAACAATGTATTTCTTGAATTTCACCAATTCTTTTTCTTGATGAAGGATCAGGTCATGAAGAAAGTGTCTGTGTGGAAGGCCTCTATGTTTTGCTTCCCAAATACTGCCAATACAATAAACAAGTGTATGGTGTTGTCAAGCTCTCTGCTGAAAGATGGCACAATCGCTTAGGTCATCCATCCTTTTCTACTGTTAGTCGTATTCTTAGTAGAAATAACCTCCCAGTTGTTGGGGAGAGAAATTCAGAAACTATTTGTGATTCATGTCAAAGAGCAAAAGTCATCAACTACCATATCATGTTTCTACTAGTGTGTCTACCAAGCCATTACAGCTTATTTGTTCTGATGTCCGGGGTCCAGCACCCACTTCTGTTGGTAGGCATTCTTACTACGTAAGCTTTGTTGATGACTGATACGTCTCCAACGTATCTATAATTTATGAAGCATTCATGCTATTTTATTATCTGTTTTGAATGATTATGAGCTTTATTATACACTTTGATATTACTTTTGGGACTAACCTATTAACCGGAGGCCTAGCCCATATTGTTGTTTTATTGCCTGTTTCAGTATTTCAAAGAAAAGGAATATCAAATGGAGTCCAAACCGAATGAAACATTCAGGAGCGTGATTTTTAGGAAGATTATGATCCGGGAGACTTGGAGTTCATGTCAGAAGATCCTCGAGGAGGCCACGAAATAGGGGGTGCACCCTCCCCCTGGGCGTGCCCTACCCTCTCGTGGGCCCCTCGAGGCTCCCCCGACCGACTTCTTTCGATTATATAAGCCTATGTACCCTAAAAACATCAGAACAGAAGATAGATTGGGAGTTCCACTGCCGGAAGCCTCTGTAGCCACCAAAAACCTCTCGGGAGCCCGTTCCGGCACCCTGCCGGAGGGGGAACCCATCACCGGTGGCCATCTTCATCATCCCAGTGCTATCCATGACAAGGAGGGAGTAGTTCACCCTCGGGGCTGAGGGTATGTACTAGTAGCTATGTGTTTGATCTCTCTCTCTCGTGTTCTCTCTATGGCACGATCTTGATGTATCGCGAGCTTTGCGATTATAGTTGGATCTTATGATGTTTCCCCCCTCTACTCTCTTATGATGAATTGAGTTTTCCCTTTGAAATTATCTTATCGTATTGAGTCTTTAAGGATTTGAGAACACTTGATGTATGTCTTGCCGTGTTTATCTGTGGTGACAATGGGATATCATGTGCCACTTGATGTATGTTTTGGTGATCAACTTGCGGGTTCCGCCCATGAACCTATGCATAGGGGTTGACACACGTTTTCGTCTTGATTCTTCGGTAGAAACTTTGGGGCACTCTTTGAAGTACTTTGTGTTGGTTGAATAGATGAATCTGAGATTGTGTGATGCATATCGTATAATCATGTCCACGGATACTTGAGGTGACAATGGAGTATCTAGGTGACATTAGGGTTTTGGCTGATTTGTGTCTTAAGGTGTTATTCTAGTATGAACTCTATGATAGATCGAGCAGAAAGAATATCTTCATGTTATTTTACTACGAACTCTTGAATAGATAGAACAGAAAGGATAACTTTGAGGTGGTTTCGTATCCTACCATAAACTCTTCGTTCGTTCTCCGCTATTAGTGTCTTTGGAGTGACTCTTTGTTGCATGTTGAGGGATTGTTATATGATCTATCTATGTTATTATTGTTGAGAGAACTTGCACTAGTGAAAGTATGAACCTTAGGCCTTGTTTCCTACCATTGCAATACCGTTTACGCTCACTTTTACCACTTGCTACCTTGCTGTTTTTATAATTTCAGATTACAAATACCTTTTTTACCATATTGCACTTGTATCACCATCTCTTCGCCGAACTAGTGCACCTATACAATTTACCATTGTATTGGGTGTGTTGGAGACACAAGAGACTCTTTGTTATTTGGTTGCAGGGTTGTTTGAGAGAGACCATCTTCATCCTACGCCTCCCACGGATTGATAAACCTTAGGTCATCCACTTGAGGGAAATTTGCTACTGTCCTACAAACTTGTGCACTTGCAGGCCCAACAACGTCTACAAGAAGAGGTGAGTGCTTGAAGGTATACTTTTAGATCTTACAATCGAATATTTTTGTTTCTTGTTTTATCACTAGTTTAGCTTATAAAAGAAAATTACAAAAAATGGAGTTAAGTTTGTCTCATACGCTTCGTCTTTTTAATATCTTTCGTGAGTATGATGAAAAGGAAAATTGTTCTCAAGTGCTAGAAGAAGAAATCTATAAATGTTTGACACTAAATCTTTGAATGATGAGCATAATTGCAATGTTGTTAGTATGAATTCCTTGAATATCCATGATGCTAATGATATGCAAAGCCACAAGCTTGGGGATGCTATGTTTGATGAAGATGATATTTTTTGTCCCCCAAGTTTTGATGAGCAAATTTATTATGATGAAAGCATGCCTCCTATTTATGATGATTATATTGATGAAAGTGGATTTGGAAGAGTGTCAACTTTATTTAGTGATGATTCCACTATCTTGGAAGAGGTTTCAATCGATTATGATGAGAACGAAGTTGCTACTTATGATGATTATTGTGATGAAACTTATGCTATAAAAAGTAGTGATGATTATATTTACAAAACTTGTCATGATTATGATTACCCTTTTTCTGAACATTACTCTTTTAATGTGGAAACAATTTTTAGTGTTCAAGTCTTTTATGATACTCTCACTATTCTGAATGGGAAGAATTTTTCTTATGTGGAGAGTAGTAAATTTTCTATGCTTGTAGATCCTGAAAAGAATGCTTTAGGTGCTGGTTATATTTTTGAATTCATTCATGATGCTACTGGAAATTATTATGAGGTGGGAACTTATGCTTGTAGGAATTGCAATAATGTCAAGTTTCCTCTCTATGTGTTGAAATTTTTGAAGCTATGCTTGTTTTACCTTCCTATGCTAGTTGATTATTGTTCCCATAAGTTGTTTGCTCACAAAATCCCTATGAATAGGAAGTGGGTTAGGATTAAATGTGCTAGTCATATGCTTCATGATGCTCCCGTTATGTTTCAGTTCTTATCTTTTATGTGAGCATCATTGCCATCATCATGCCTAGCTAAGAAGGCATTAAAGAAAAGCGCTTGTTGTGAGACAACCCAATATTTACCCTTACTGTTTTTATGTGTCCACATGATTATGCTACTGTAGTAATCATGTTTTATAGCTTTTGTTTCAATAAAGTGCCAAGTAGAACCTTTGGGAAGACTTGGGTGAAGTTTATGTGATCTTGCTGTAAAAAACAGAAACTTTCGCGCTCACGAGATTAGCTGACATTTTTTACTGAAGAGTGCTTTTAGGTTGATTATTTTTGCAGATGATTAATAGACAAATTACTCAGGTCCAGAAATTTATTTAATTTTTTTAGTTACAGAAGTATACGTTTGATACAGATTACTACAGACTGTTCTGTTTTTGACAGATTCTGTTTTCTATGTGTTGTTTGCTTATTTTGATGAATCTATGAGTAGTATAGGAGGGTATGAACCATAGAGAAGTTAGAATACAATAGATATTACACAAATATGAATTTATAATTAGTTCATTATAGTACCTAAGTGGTGGTTTTATTTTCTTATACTAACGGAGCTTACGAGTTTTGTGTTGAGTTTTGTGTGGTTGAAGTTTTCAAGTTTTGGGTGAAGTTGCGATGGATTACAGAATAAAGAGTGGCAAGAGCCTAAGCTTGGGGATTCCCAAGGCACCCCAAGGTAATATTCAAGGACGACCAAGAGCCTAAGCTTGGGGATGCCCCGGAAGGCATCCCCTCTTTCGTCTTCGTTCATCGGTAACTTTACTTGGACCTATATTTTTATTTACCACATGATATGTGTTTTGCTTGGAGCTTCATTTTATTTTATTAGTATTTGCTTGCTGTTATTTATAATAATGTTTTGCATTTTATTTTCAATAAAAATGTCAAGGATAGCCTTTGCCATGCTTATTTTGCTAGTATACATATTGCTGTTTGAAAACAGAAAGTTTACCGCTGTTGCAAAAAATCCCTAGAAAAGTCAGAGAAGGGTATAATGTTGAAACTTTTTGTATATTAAGCTATGATAAATTTATTACAGTGGTAATTTTCTCTCATAATTTTTGGAGTCAGGGAAGTATGATGAATCTTGCATTCTTTACAGACTATACTATTTTGGCAGATTGCTGTTATGTTTGCATTGTTTGCATATGTTTGCTTGTTTAGTGATTCTATTTGAGGATAAGAGTATTAAATATGAAGAGACATTTAGTATGCAATGTTGAATAATAGTTTTAGTGATTTGTTACAGTATAAAATTATAACGTTTTGCATTGGTTTATACTAACCTATCTCACGAGCTCTTGTTGAGTTTGTTGTGGATGAAGCTTTTGATAAAAAGAGAAACCATGATATGAGAGGAATTAAGGAGACACAAAAGTTCAAACTTGGGGATGCCCAAGGCACCCCAAGATAATATTTCAAGAAGTCTCAAGCATGTAAGCTTGGGGATGCCCCGGTAGGCATCCCACCTTTCTTCTTCAACAACTATCGGTTAGTACCAGTTGAGCCTAAGTTTTTGCTTCTTCACATGAGTTGTGCTATCCTTGAAATGTCATTTTGTTTTGCTTTGCTTGATGTTTGAATAAAATACCAAGATCTGAAATTCTTAAATAAGAGAGAGTCTTCACATAGTTGCATAATTATTTAGCTACTCATTGATCTTCACTTATATCTTTTTGGAGTAGCTTGTCATTTACTCATGTGCTTCACTTATATTCTATGAGTAAATTGTTGAATGAGTTGATTGTCATAAATCTGAAATTATATATGCCTCATTCGCTTATCCCATGGGGAGTAATGACTTCACATCTAAGAAGTAGAGGTTGTAAATTTATTGACGGTTAGCAAGCATTGTATTAGTCATTTGAACAATTCATGAAAGAATATTGAATGAAGAGAGATTTCACATATAAATATATTATCATAGACATCTTTTATAATTGTGAGCACTCATTAAGTACGACATGATAAAGAGTTGATGTTGGACAAGGAAGGCAACATAATGGGTTATGTTTTCTCACATCTCAGTTAAAGTATATTGTCATGGATCATTCAAACATGTTGAGCTTGCCTTTCCCCATCATGCTAGCCAAAAATTCCTAGCACCAAGTAGAGATACTACTTGTGCTTCCAAATATCTTTAAACCCAGTTTTGCCATTAGAGTCCACCATATCTACCTATGGATTGAGTAAGATCCTTCAAGTAAGTTGTCATCGGTGCAAGCAATAAAAATTGCTCTCTAAATATGCATGACTTATTAGTGTGGAGAAAATAAGCTTTGTACAATCTTGTTATGGAAGCAATAAAAGCGACGGACTGCATAATAAAGGTCAATATACAAGGGGCAATTTAAAGTGACGTTCTTTCACATTAAGATTTTGTGTATCCAACCCTAAAAGCGCATGACAACCTCTACTTCCCTCTGCGAAGGGCCTATTATTTACTTTATGTCTTTTACTTTATGCAAGAGTCAAGGTGATCTTCACCTTTCCCTTTTTCATTTTATCCTTTGGCAAGCACTTTGTGTTGGGGTGATCCTGATATATATATCCAATTGGATGTAAGTTAGCATAAACTATTATTGTTGACATCACCCAAAGGTGAATATGTTGGGAGGCAACACTATAAGCCCCTATCTTTCTCAGTGTTCGACTAAAACTCCATAACCATTAGTATTGCGTGAGTGTTAACAATTATGGAAGACTATATGATAGTTGAGTATGTGGAGTTTGCTATTCCTGGAAATAAGATGAATTACAATTGTTTGATGACTAAGAATGAAGTTTGCTAGTTTTCAAAAAAAGTTTATGGTCTATGCTTTTACATGTGAATAGCTTGTTACTTGATCATGAAAAGTTTTATGAGATGAACTACTGTTATGACATATTATCATGCTAGAAAAGGTGATTGAAATTATCATTGATCAAACTTGTGCACCTTCTAGCATTCACCCTTCATAAATTCTTTCTTTATCATTTACCTACTCGAGGACGAGTAGGTAATAAGCTTGGGGATGCTGATACGTCTCCAACGTGTCTATAATTTATGAAGCATTCATGCTATTTTATTATCTGTTTTGAATGATTATGGGCTTTATTATACACTTTTATATTACTTTTGGGACTAACCTATTAACCGGAGGCCCAACCCATATTGTTGTTTTATTGCATGTTTCAGTATTTCGAAGAAAAGGAATATCAAACGGAGTCCAAACGGAATGAAACCTTCGGGAGCGTGATTTTTAGGAAGAATATGATCCGGGAGACTTGGAGCTCACGTCAGAAGATCCTCGGGGAGGCCACGAGATAGGGGGCGCGCCCACCCCCCTGGGTGCGCCCTACCTTCTCGTGGGCCCCTCGAGGCTCCCCCGGTCGACTTCTTTCCCCTATATAAACCTACGTACCCTAAAAACATCAGAACAGAAGATAGATCGGGAGTTCCACCGCTGCAAGCCTCTTGGGAGCCCGTTCCGGCACCCTACCGGAGGGGGAACCCATCACCGGTGGCCATCTTCATCATCCCGGCGCTATCCATGATGAGGAGGGAGTAGTTCACCCTCGGGGCTGAGGGTATGTACCAGTAGCTATGTGTTTGATCTCTCTCTCTCTCTCTCTCTCGTGTTCTCTCTATGGCACGATCTTGATGTATCGCGAGCTTTGCTATTATAGTTGGATCTTATGATGTTTCTCCCCCCTCTACTCTCTTGTGATGAATTGAGTTTTCCCTTTGAAGTTATCTTATCGGATTGAGTCTTTAAGGATTTGAGAACACTTGATGTATGTCTTGCCGTGCTTATCTGTGGTGACAATGGGATATCATGTGCCACTTGATGTATGTTTTGGTGATCAACTTGCGGGTTCTGCCCATGAACCTATGCATAGGGGTTGACACACGTTTTCGTCTTGACTCTCCTGTAGAAACTTTGGGGCACTCTTTGAAGAACTTTGTGTTGGTTGATTAGATGAATCTGAGATTGTGTGATGCATATCGTATAATCATGCCCACGGATACTTGAGGTGACAATGGAGTATCTAGGTGACATTAGGGTTTTGGTTGATTTGTGTCTTAAGGTGTTATTCTAGTATGAACTCTATGATAGATCGAGCGGAAAGAATATGTCGGGGGGATGAACCCCGGGCAGGCAACAGAACCCGGATCCTTTTCAAAAATAGCAGGGCCCGCATCTCCCCGCAAGCCGACACGCGCCTGGCCGGTTCGCTCGACCCGGCAGGGCCCGCGACCGGCCAAACTCTCCGACATAGCAAGGTATGTTAACCCAACCGCAGTAACTGGCGCAAGACAACTCAACCCGGCGCAACCAAGGCTTCCCCAGCAAGCCAGCCCCACCCGCGGCATCCACGGCAACCCAGCCACGGGTCAGCTCCCGTCCCATCCAGGCCGTACGATGGGACGAGACCTAATCTACCGATGACCAAGACAACAGTGTTTCCACCCATGCCTATGGTCAGCCAGAGCGTGGCAACAGTGCCCCTCACCTACCCGCTGACCAAGGCTGGCGTGGCAACAGTGCTCCCGCCCTCACCGCTGACGACAACAAGCGGCGGCCTGATGGAGAGCACTGTACACGACTCGACTCGTCCACACCCTAACAATCGACAAGACGGTGCACAATCCCCCTAGGCACGCGGGGCCCGCGCCTAGGGAAACCCGACGAACCACAAGCCCACAAGCGGGACCCAGCTCGGAGTCCCGGACACCGACAATACGGACCCACCGACTCGGCATATTACCATTGTAACCCTGGGTGGGTTGATCTATAAAACCCCCCAGGAACCCACGCCCACAGGGGCATGCGGGATAGCAGGACACACAGAGACGAAAAGTATGAAACGGAAGCACGAGTAAGCATAGGACTAGCACCCAACAGCAGTACCAGGGAGAAGGAGAAGCCCAAGCCATGGCCAGCCTCCTTCCTCCTCCACATAGCTCCAGGAGCAACATTGCATACTATCAATCATCCAACCAAATTCGGGAGGACTAGGGGTGTTATCTCTCCGGAGAGCCCCGAACCTGGGTATGTCCGGCGTCCCGCGCCCGCGCATGCCAACCTCGCCTCTGGAGCCCACCAGCGCCCTCGAGCCTCCTCCTCTCTTTAGCCATCCCTTGGCATCTGCCGTGCGCCCACCACGACTGTTGGCACCCACCGTGGGGCAGCTTGAGGAGCTGGCCGGGAGCATGCTTCAGACGGGGCCCTTCTTCTACACCGACGAGTTCGTCGCGCTGGCGGACGACGTCATCGGCGCGCTCGCCGCCTCCTTCGCCATGCTCCGCATCTCTGATGCACTCACGGCCGGCGAGTACTCCAGCGAGGTGCTCAGCTACTCCGACTCTCCCCTTTCCCTCGGCGGTGGCACTGCCGTCGGAGGAATGGATGTCCATGTGGAGGTTTACGCCACGGGCGATGGCGCCTCTTCCTCGTCGAGCAAAGGCCGCGGAGGCCAGGGCCACCGCGGAACGGACCGAGCCGTCCGACCCGCTGCGCACTGTGATGCAGAGCCTCCGCGTCCCCATCGGCACTGACGTCGACGCCACCAACGTCGTCGTAGCCAGGACCCAGCTCGAGGATAGGCGCCAGCAGATGCTGGACCTGTCCGAGACGCTGGCCGCCACTAGGCGCCGCCTAGAGGCCGCTCAGATGGAGCACGACGCCACTCACGGAGTTACGCCAGCCACGGCCGAGCCAAGCCGGGTCACCGATGCGCGCGCCCGGGGAGGAGCGATCGGCCGAGCCTTCGGCGCTATCTGGACCGTCTATGAAACCCCAGTGAAGAACATGCGCGCTGCGGAGGCAGCCGCGGTCGGCCTCAACCAACTCGTGGGCGAGGAGCTCAAGGAGCGCATCGGGCGAATGCGTGAGCTCCTCCACGCCGCCAACACCCAGCAGGATCGCCTCAACCAGCTCGCCAAGCCGGTGGGATCCGGCTCCATCCGTCTTGGCAGACCCGGCGAACTTCTGCACACGGCTTCCTCGCCACCCGGTGAGGGGCACTCCGGCCAAGCCCGGGCTCGACGCAACCCGGCCGCCACCGCCGCCGACGCTCTGGGCAACGAGCCCGCCCTAGAGACCCAGCACGGACCCGAGCAGCTTGGCCGGCGTCTGGCTCCAACCGACCCGGCCCCTCTGGGCCTGGCCGCCAGCCGACTCGGCCCGCGCGCCATCGACAACGCCGACGCGCGCCACTGCCTCGATCAACTTGCTCGCTCCCTGGAGGTGGAGGAGAGCAGTGCTATCAGGTCGGCGTGCTTCGGCCCACGTATCCGGGAGGAGCCCTTTCTGAAAGGGTTCGTGCTCCCCCGCAACACCCCCAAGTATAATGGGACCGTGAAGCCAGAAGACTGGCTCACCGACTACACCATGACCATTGGCATCACCGTGCCAATCGTCGTCTAGCCGTGCGCTATGCACCGCTCATGCTCCAGGGGTCGGCCCACACGTGGTTGAACAGTCTGCCGATGGGCAGCATCAACGCGTGGGTCGATTTCGAGGAGGCCTTGGTCCGCAACTTCACGGGGACCTAAAAGCAACCCGGTCGCCCTAGCTAGCTCACCATGTGTGTGCAGGGGCCGACGGAGACGGGTCGCGAGTACCTCGCACGCTGGACCAAGCTCTGAAACAGCTGCGAGGGCGTCCATGAAGTCTAGGCGATCCAATACTTCGTCAGCGGGTGCCGAGACGGCACCCTCCTCAAGCACAAGCTCTTACGCTCCGAGCCGGCCACCATGGGCGCGCTCATGGTGACGGCGGACAAGTACGCCAACACCGACTCCGCCATGAAGATCCAGGTGGCGTTGGACGAAGCCGGCAAACCAATGCCGGTTCCACCTCCCAAGCCGGCCGGCGAAAGCAGCCGGCAGCAGCATCACCAGAACAACAAGCGCAAGGCCGACCAGCTGGCGCAGCGTCACGACAACCGGCTCGTCGCGGCAGCCGAGCTCGCGGCGGACCCGGCAGCGAAGCGCCGGTAGACCGGCAAGATAGTGTGGCAACCCGCCATGAGTTTCGAAGAGATGCTCGACGCCCCATGCAAGCACCACAGCGGCGCAAGACCCTCCACGCACACGCTTCGACAGTGCGCCATCACCAAGCGCATCATGAGGGGAGACATTCCGCCTCCTCCGGCTTTGGCTCCAGCTCCAGGCGCAGGGCAGCCGCCTCCGCCTTCACCACCGCCTCCCACCGGTGGAGCGATGCGGAACGACGCCTACCCTGACCAGAACGCGGCCTACGTCGTCTTCACCAGCCTCGGCGACGACAAACGCAGCGAGCGCCTTTTTCGGCAGGAGGTGAACACAGTCGTCCCGGCCAAGCCGGATTCCATGCACTGGTCGGATCGCCCGATCACCTGGACCCATGAGGATCACCCGGCGGTCATGCCAAGTCCGGGTGGATACGCCCTCGTCCTCAACCCCACCATCGTCGCGCGGCGCACATGCAAGTTCTCTCGAGTCCTCATCGACGGCGGCAGCAGCATCAACATCCTCTACCGCGACACGATGACCAAGCTCGGCCTCAAGGCCGAGGACCTGGAACCAACCCGGACAGTCTTCCACGACATCATACCCGGCCTTTCCTGCTCGCCCATTGGCCGGGTCCGGCTTGATGTCCTGTTCGGTGACAGCAGCCACTTCCGACGCGAACCAATCTGGCTCGAGGTGGTGGACCTGTCCAGTGCGTATCATGCGTTGCTGGGCTGGCCTGCGCTCGCTAAGTTCATGGCGGTTCCCCACTACGCGTACCTAAAGATGAAGATGCCAGGTCCAAGGGCCTCATTACCATCACCGGCGACTACCGCAAGTCTCTGGAGTGCACCCGAGACGGCGCCAAGCTGGCCGAGTCACTGGTCATTGCTGACGAGCGGCGCCAGCTCGACCGGATCGTCGCCCTGGCACGTGAGGCCTCCGATGCGTCGATCCCGACCTCGGAACCGGCCGACAAGGCTGCCTTCAAACCCTCCAAGGAGACCAAGAAAGTGAATCTCAACCTGAAGACCCGAGCTGCAGCAAGTACGTTGTCGTAGGCGCCCGCCTCGACAGCAAATAGGAAGGCGAGCTCGTCGACTTCCTCCGTGAGAATCGGGATATCTTCACATGGACCCCAAGGACATGCCGGGTATCCCGAGGAAGTACGCCGAGCACAAACTTCATGTCCGCAAGGATGCCAAGCCTGTCTGTCAACCTCTCCAACGATTTTCCGAAGAGAAGAGAAGAACCATTGGTGAAGAGGTCGCTAAGCTTTTGGCGGCCGGCTTCATAATGAAGTGTTTCACCCCAAGTGGCTGGCCAATCCAGTCCTCGTCCTGAAGAAGAACAAGACCTGGCGCATGTGTATCGACTACACCAGCCTCAACAAGGCCTGTCCGAAGGATCCGTTTGCTCTTCCGTGGATCGACCAAGTCATCGACTCGACCGCCGGGTGTGAGCTCCTGTCCTTCTTGGACGCTTACTCCGGCTACCACCCGATCAAGCTGGACCCGGACGATGCCCTCAAGACATCCTTCATCACGCCCTTTGGGGCGTACTGCTACATCACCATGTCATTTGGATTGAAGAACGTTGTCGCCACCTTCCAACGCTGCATGCAGAAATGCATGCTGCCGCAACTCGGCCGCAACATCCACGTGTACATGGATGACATCATGGTGAAGACCAAACGGAACCTCACGCTCCTCGACGATTTGAAGGAAACATTCGCCAACCTCCGCGAATACAAGGTCAAGCTCAACCCGGAAAAGTGCGTTTTCGGCGTGCCGGCCGGAAAGCTACTCGACTTCCTCGTGTCGGAACGCGGCATCGAGGCGAACCCAGAGAAGATCAAGGCCATCAAGAGCATGCGCAAGCCGGCTCGGCTGCGCGACATCCAGAAGTTCACCGGGTGCTTGGCCTCGATCAGCCGGTTCCTAAGCCGGCTGGGTGAGAGGGCGCTCCCCCTGTACCAGCTGATGAAGAAGACAAGCCCGTTCGAGTGGAACAACAAGGCAGATGAGGCCTTCCAAGACCTCAAGCGCATGCTCTCCACCGCACCAGTCCTGGCCGCGCCGACCTGGAAGGAGCCGCTGTTGCTCTACATAGCCGCGACCTCGCGGGCGGTCAGCACAGTGCTGGTGGTCGAGCGACCAGAGAAGGGCAAGATCCAAGCCGTCCAGCAGCCAGTCTACTACCTGAGCGAGGTGCTCTCCATCTCCAAGCAGAACTAGCTACCCGCATTACCAGAAGATGTGCTACGGTGTGTACCTCACCGCCAAGAAGCTGAAGCAGTACTTCCAAGAGCACGTCGTCACCGTCGTCAGCACGGCGCCTATCGGAGAAATCATCGGGTGCCGGGACGCCTCTGGCCGGGTCGCCAAGTGGGCGATCCAACTAGCCGGCCACACCATCCTCTACGAGCCCTGCACCACGATCAAGTCTCAGGCCCTAGCCGATTTCCTCGTCGACTGGACCGAGACCCAGTACCTGCCGCCGCCTCCCGACTCGACGCATTGGCGCATGCACTTCGAAGGGTCCAAGATGCGAATCGGCTTAGGGGCCGGCATCGTGCTGTCATCTCCGAAGGGCGACCGACTCCGCTACACGCTCCAGATCCACTTCGCCGCCTCCAGCAACGTCGCTGAGTATGAAGCCCTTGTGCACGGCCTCCGGCTCGCCAAGGAACTCGGCATCCGGCGCATCCTCTGCTATGGCGACTCGGACCTGGTGGTGCAGTAGTGTTCCGGCGAATGGGACGCCCACGACTCCAACATGGCAAGCTACGGCTTCCTCGTCCAGAAGTTGTCCGAATCCTTCGAGGACTGCGAGTACCTCCACGTCCCGCGCGCGGAGAATGAAGCAGCCGACACGCTCGCCAAAATCGCCTCGTCACGACAAGCCATCCCGTCTGGCGTCTCCCTCGAGCACCTACGCAAGCCGCCCGTCAAGCCATCGCCAGAATCCGAGTCCATTCATGTTCCAGACAACCCGGCCGCACCCCAAGTCGGCTTGGGGACTGCTGAACCCGGCCCAGGGGCTGCTCAGCTCGACCCGGCCACCATCATCCCGGACCCGGCCGTCGCCATCCCCAACCCGGGGGCTGCTCAACCCGGCTCGGGGACTGCCGACCTGAAACCCACCCTGGTGGCCGTCTTCGCAGTGGTTGCAGCTCCATCTTGGGCTCTCCCGATATCGGAGTTTCTGGAGAACGGGGTGCTCCCCATGGACGAGATCGAGGCTCGGCAAATTCAACGCCAGGCATCCGCCTACAGCATCATCAACAACGAGCTCGTCAAACGCAGCTCTACCGGCGTGTTCCAGCGCTGCGTCGAGCAGGATCGCGGCATCGACATCCTCCTCGACATTCACCAGGGCGAGTGCGGGCACCACGCCGCATCTCGATCCTTGGTGGCCAAGGCGTTCCGCCAAGGTTTCTATTGGCCCACGGCCCTCAAATACACCGAGTCACTCGTTCTCAAATGTGAAGGGTGCCAACGCTTCAGCAAACGCAGCCACTAACCGGCGTCAGCGCTCCACACCATACCGATCGCCTGGCCCTTCGCGGTCTGGGGACTCGACATGGTGGGACCATTCAACACCGCTCGAGGCGGCATGATGCACTTACTCGTGGCAGTGGACAAATTTACCAAGTCGACGAGGCAAGACCTATCAAGAAATTGGACGGGCCAACAGCCGTCCGGTTCATCAAGGACATAGCGGTGCGCTACGACATGCCAAACAGCATCATCACCGACAACGTCACCAACTTCGCCAAGGGCGCGCTCGAGCAATACTGCTCCGTCTCCAGCATCCGCCTCGACCTGGCCTCCGTGGCACATCCACAGTCCAACGGGCAGGTCGAGTGGGCCAACGGACTCATCCTGTCCGGCATCAAGCCACGACTCATCGAGCCACTTATCCGCTCACCCGGCAGCTGGCTTGGCGAGTTGCCAGCGGTACTCTGGAGTCTGCGCACAACGCCGAATCGGTCGACCGGGTTCACCCCATTCTTCCTTGTCTATGGATCCGAAGCTGTCATCCCAACCGACGTCGAGTTCGACTCGCCGCACGTCGTGATGTACACCGAAGCCAAAGCAAGAGAGGCACGTGAAGATGGCGTCGACCTGCTCGAAGAAGCGCACCTTCTAGCACTTAGCCGTTCGGCTATCTACCAGCAAGGCCTGAGGCACTACCACAGCAAGAATATCAAGCCTCTCGCATTCTACGAAGGCGACCTCGTCCTCCGACTCGTCCAAGAGCAGGAAGGCCAACACAAGTTGTCCTCTCCATGGGAGCGCCCGTTCATCGTGAGCAGAGCCTTGCGCGACTGCAACGCCTACTACCTCATCGATGCACGCAAGTCAAAGAAGCGCAAGAAGGACACCGCCGGCGAACAAACGACCCGGCCGTGGAACGCGGAACTCCTCCGCCCGTTTTACAGTTAGCCGCACGAGTGTATGTATCGTCTTCTTTTGTAAATGCATGAAACTACGGGGTCCCCGAACGAAACTCGTGGGCTACCTTTTGCCGACCAATTTATTGTGTCCATATTTATCTGCATCACTTTACCACTGAACCCGGCCACCGGCTCGACTCGCTCGACCCGGGGGCAAGGGGGCAGGCCGGCTCGGCCGCCACCCCGCCGCCTTACTTGGTGATTCCTGAAAAAGTTGGGACACAGCGGTCCCCCGCTTCGCCCTAAAACCGCAGATCCAGCTCTGGCTGTCGGCGGGCAAGCACAACGGGCCAAAGCTCCTTTACGATTCATACACTAAGTCAAAGGCCTCCGAGTCGACCAACCCGGCCCATCACTCATCAAACAAGTAGCCGCACGACCAGCTACTCGCCAACCGGCCAAGCCGGATCACCGCCAGCCGGCCCAGTGGGTGTTTCGCTCTCGCTCAATGCTTCTAAGGACCCAAGTCCTGCGCGCACCTCTCGAAGAATCAAACCCCTTGTCACGGACCGGAGCCTCGGCCGTCTGACTCGCGCGGGGGTGGGGGGTTGAGAAAGGAAAAACGCATGAAATCGGTTCGAAAAAGTGGAAGGCAAAGAGCAAAAAAAACACTCACGACATTCATACACAAATATTTAAAACAAAGGCCCACGGCCCGAGTTCATTACACCCTAAAACAACCCCCAGTGGGTGGGTGGACCTGCTACTTAACAGATTCTGTGAAAAGTATCTCAGGCATCTCCAGCGCCGCGTCGCGACGTCGACGACCCTCCTCTGGCGGCCTCCGAGTCCGGCGTGACACCGGTGTCCTCCTCAGCATCCGCGTCGCCGTAGGCGCCCGTCTCCTCCGAGCTCCCCTCCGGGTCATGGGGAACCAAGCCGTAGTCGTCGCCATCCACGGCCCTGCCGTCTTCCGTCCGCTCCGGATGGAACTCGTCGTGGAAGGCGAACTCGGCGATGTAGCTGGCCCGGGAGGCGATCCGGCCGGCTTGCTCCTGCAGCAACTGCTCCGAACCAGCGCGCTGGCCCATCAGCGCGTCCAGCTGAAGATCCAAATGCCAAGACAGCGTGAACCGAAGCGCCATCTTGGCACCGGCACGGGCGGCGAAAACACGCCACTCGCCAAGACGGTCCGGTCCCATCACCAACCAACGCGCCAGGTGCGAGAAGCTGCACGGATGGACGGAGTCCGGCCACAGGGCCGCCGTCATCGCGGTGCCAGCCTAGGACAGCCGCTCCATCTGCGTCCCCAGGACCTGCAGGCGGGCCTCTACAGTGGCAATGATCTCCGGGAAGGTCCAGGCAACCCGCGGATCTGTCCCAGACCCGACAACATCGGTCGGGTCGCTCTGGTAGCGGACGGCTTCCTCCGCCAGCCGCTGCATCTCCGGGGAGGCCCCTGCCGCAAAAAGAAGAAACAAGATTAGAAGAACAACAAGGAAGAAAAGCCGAGCCCCGACCCGGCAAACTACAAGAAGCAACACTTACTGGAGAAGGACTCTTCCAGGTGCTGCGCCTCGAGCAATGTACCACGCCGTTCCCACTCCACGACGCGATCACGCTCCCCGAGTGCCTTCTGCAGATCGACCGCCTTAGCAAGGGCCGCCTTCAGCTCGACGTCCTTGTCTTCGGCCGCCTTCTCAGCCGCCTCCCGACGACGAGTCTCATCCTGACTAGCCTCCTCGGTCGCGGCGGCCCACTCCCGCAGGCGATCCACCTTGGCCTGGAGCCGGCCCTTGTCGTCGGCCAGCTGGCCGCGCTGCTGGTCCGCCTCGGCCAGGGCCCGCGCGTCTCCATCACCTTGGCGGCCTCTACCTTCAGAAGCTCCACCTCAGCCTCAAGGCGGCTCTTGTGACCCACCAGCTGCTCATGCAGCCGGTTGGCCTCGTCAAGAGACCGTCGGGCCGCGGCTGCCTCCACCCTCGCCTGCGCCGCCTCGACGTCAAGGCGGCCGGTGTCGTCAACAAGCCGGTCATGATGGTGACCGGCCCGGAGCAGCAAGGTCCGCCAAGACAGCACCTCGGCTATAAAGGAAAAGAATTCAGCTGAAGAAAAAAGTCAAGACTTAAGATTTGGCCCAACCACTATGTAGTTGGCCCAAATCTTGGGGGCTACACCCAGTGGGTGCGCTAGTTCCCCCCACTACAAAAGAACACGAACACACCTGCGGCGACGCAAAGCTCCTCCTCCTTGGCAGCAAGCTGCTCCTTGAGCTCCCGATGCTTGCCCAGGAGACGGTTGAAGGTGGCAACCCGGAAAGCGTCAAGATGCTGAAAAAAGATAGAAGTCAGAACAAAGGCCCGGCGATCTAATGATTCGACCCAACTACTGCATAGTTGGCCCGAACCTCGGGTGCTACACCCAGTGGGTGTGCTGGCGCGCCCCCACGAAGAAAAAAATACAAGGAAACAAAAGAAGAAGGACTTACCAGGACGGCGCGCTCCAGGTCATGCGTCCGCTCCGTCTCGGCCTGGGGGAAGGCCTCAAGACGCTCCGTCCGGCCTCGTAGGCGGCGGCTGACGGCATCCAGCACCACCTCCTCCTGGGTCTGCAGCCCGAAGATGGTCGCGCCCCCGCTCCGCGTGAACTGCGGCACGGCAGCTCGGCACCCACCCTGCCGGGGCACCAAGGCATGCCCCCCCTTGGCCGCTTGCGACGCGGCCATCACCTCCTCCGACTCCCCTCCCGGCGCTGACGGCGACCCGGACGCCGGGACGCCCTGCGTCACCACCTCAGGCACCGCCGCCCACGGTGCCTCCTCCATAGCCGATGGCGCCTCCTCCAGGACGCCGCCACCTCCACCACCATTAGCCCCCGCGTGCTCGACCACGTCGGCTCGCGGCGGAGTATCACCCCCCACCTCCACGACTTCCTGGTCGAGGATCACCACCTCATCCCGGCCCCCACGGCCACGCTCCCTCACTGGCAACGACTCAAAAACCGTCGCCGCCACCACCGTGCCCTCCGGCATCTCGCGCCAGGCCAGCTCCACTCCGAATCGCGCCCATGCCGCCGCCGCGTCGGTCCAAGCCTGGACCGACGCCGCCTCCAGCTCCGCCTCGGCCTGGTTCTTGTCCCGCCAGGCTAAGGCCTCGGCGTCGTCCGGGTCCAGGCCGAGGTCCGAGTCACCCCGTCCCTCCTCCCCGGCCAGGCCGGCAAGGTCGGACTGGCTCCTCTGGAACGCGGCCCCTTCGGCGGCCGCGGCCTCCGCCACCGCCCTCGGCAGCGCGATGGGCGACCTGAAGAAGAAGGCAAAATAAGCAAAAGAGACAAGAAATCCAGGCGCAAGCAGGAAATAAAACTTACCCCGTCAAGACCGGGACCGGGGTCGGCCTCCCATGTTTCTTCTTGGCCGGCCTCCCAGGCTCGGCCGGGTCCGCCGCGCGCTTTGATCCACGGGGTCGCGGCGCGAGGCTGTCCCTAACGCCGCTACACCAACAACCGGCGTCAGCATCGCCTTCACCGCGACATGATCAACAATTCAAGACAAAATGGAAAAGGAAGCATGCAAGACTTACCGGCTCGGCGCCCAGCGCCGGCGTCGGACTCGGCCACCTCTTCGCTGCCTCGGGCCGTGGGATCCTCTGGTGCCACCGGCGCCACCTGCGACGGAGCCCGTGCGTAAGGGTGCCGGATTGCGTTCAAGAGAATCTCCCGCATCGCGTCGGGACGAACGAGATGATGCACAGCGGCAAAATAAGAAGACCAGATGCTCACCTACGGCGCCGGGTTCGACTGGCTATAAGGCGCGTTGCCGAATCGCCAATCCTCTCCAAGGTTGGCCTTGGAGATGTCGTTGACGCCACGCACGACCTGCTCCGCAGACAGCCGCGTCGACCCCATTCGGTTGGGGTCCGGCAGGCCCATCATCTCGCCGATGAGGCAGGAGCGCCTCTGAAGCGGGAGGACCCAGCGAGTGATGAACGCGGCAAGGAGGTCTGTGCCAGTGAGCTCCTCCTGCGTCCTCATCACCATTACCCGCTCGCAGAGGTTGACGATCTCCTGCGACGGGCGCCGGAGCGAGTAGCCCCAGTTCATCTTCGCCCACGGCGGCGCGATGACGAAGGGCGGAAGGTTGATATGGTCCGCGCCATGGTTGTGGACGTAGAAGAAAGAATTCTGCCACTTCTTGGTAGAATCCTCGAGCGGGATCTTGGGGAAATCTGCCCCCGACCGCTTGGAGATGACGGCGGCGCCGCAGTCGGAGAACTCCCCGGCCGACGGGCCCTGCTGCTTCAAGGAGAAGAAGCGCGCCCAGAGGTCGTCAGCGGCTCGACCCCCAGGTACCCCTCGCACAAGGTCACGAAGCCAGAGAGTTGGACGATGGCGCCGGCGCCAAGATGGTGTGGTTGAAGCACGAAGAACTCCAAGAAGGCGCGGAAGAAGGTGCTCACCGGCAACCCGAACCCACGCTCAAAGTGAGTGAGGAAGACGACGCGCTCCTGCCCCTCGGGCCGGGGCCTTTGCTCGAACTCTTGAATAGATAGAACAGAAAGGATAACTTTGAGGTGGTTTCGTACCCTACCATAATCTCTTCGTTCGTTCTCCGCTATTAGTGTCTTTGGAGTGACTCTTTGTTGCATGTTGAGGGATTTTTATATGATCTATCTATGTTATTATTGTTGAGAGAACTTGCACTAGTGAAAGTATGAACCTTTGGCCTTGTTTCCTACCATTGCAATACCGTTTACGCTCACTTTTACCACTTGCTACCTTGCTATTTTTATAATTTCAGATTACAAATACCTTTTTCTACCATCCATATTGCACTTGTATCACCACTCTTCGCCGAACTAGTGCACCTATACAATTTACCATTGTATTGGGTGTGTTGGGAACACAAGAGACTCTTTGTTATTTGGTTGCAGGGTTGTTTGAGAGAGACCATCTTCATCCTATTCCTCCCACGGATTGATAAACCTTAGGTCATCCACTTGAGGGAAATTTGCTACTGTCCTACAAACCTGTGCACTTGCAGGCCCAACAACGTCTACAAGAAGAATGTTGTGTAGTAGACATCAATGACTATAGCAAATACACTTGGATCTATCTTCTTAAGAAACGTTCTAATGTGTTTCAAGTGTTCCACAATTTTCAAGCACTTGTCGAACGTAAATTTGATAGCAAAATTCCTTCCATGCAATCAGACTGGGTGGTGAGTATGAGAAACTAAACTCTTTTTTTCAAAATATAGGCATCTCTCACCACGTGTCATGTCCACATGCACACCAACAGAATGGTTCCGCCGAACGCAAACATCGACATATTGTTGATGTAGGCTTAGCTATGTTAGCCTTTGCCTCCATGCCACTAAAGTTTTGGGATGAAGCCTTTCTTACTGTCGTACATCTCATTAACATGTGGCCGAGTCTCACTATATCCAATGAAACTCCCACTGAACGTTTACTCAATGCCACACCAGATTACACCACCCTTCGAGTTTTTGGATGTGCCTGGTTGCCAAACCTTCGTCCCTATAACACTCGCAAGCTTAGCTTTCGTTCTAACCAATGCGTCTTCCTTGGGTACAGTGCTCAACACAAGGGTGTAAAGTTCCTTGATGTCTCCACTGGACGTGTCTACATCTCTAGAGATGTTGTCTTTGATGAAACCCGGTTTCCTTTCGCAAAACTATGTCCTAATGTCGGCGCACTGCTCCGGAAGGAAATCCTTCTCCTTCCTTCTCATCTCTCCGGCGTTCCCTTGTGTGGGTAATGATAATTGTACTGATCAAGTTTTGACTAATATATCTCCTGCTGTACCTGAGTTTCTTGTTCCAGCAAGCAACAGAGAAGAAAATGGAGCAGAAAACAGTTTTTTCGGTGACCCCGTGACAGACACAAGCGATCAAGGAGGATCTCCTTCGGGATCGGTGCGCCTGCATGTGTCAGGTCCGACCGTATCTCCCTCGGGATCGGTGGCCCGTCAGACGGCTCAGGACGACCCACCATCTCCGCCTGCCGCCACTTCACGGCGCACTACCGAGCCGCCCACCCCATCCACTGTGCGTCAATCAGGGGTGGGGGACCAGCCGACCGCGCGGTTCGTGCCGGTCCCGCGCATCTACACCAGACGGCCCCGCCATCTTCTGACACCGTGTTGGCTGGGCCGGGCCGGGATCCACACCGGATCTGCTTCATGCGCCCCACTCGCCAGGATCCTCTACGGCCTCCCCTACACCATCCTCAACTATTTCAGCCACAGAGGATCTGGTCTCTGCTCCATCGGGATCTGGTGAAACTCATGTGCAGCAGGCTGCAGCTCCGTCCGGATCTTCTACACTTGCACCAACAGCTGCTCGCACACGTCTTCAGGATGGAACTATTCAACCTGTCAATTATAAAACTAAATATGGCTTAGTTGTTTCCACTGTTTCCACAGGTGAACCCCGCACTGTTAGTGAGGCTCTCACTGATCCAAAGTGGAAACAAGCTATGGATGAGGAATTTCATGCCCTTCAGATAAACCACACGTGGTATCTTGTTCCTTATTGGGCAGGAAAAAATGTGATTGACTGCAAGTGGGTCTATCGCATCAAACGCAGGTCAGATGGTACTATTGATCGCTATAAGGCCATACTTGTTGCAAAGGGGCTTAAGCAGAGGTATGGACTAGACTATGAGGATACTTTCAGTCCCGTTGTTATAGCTGCCACTATTCGTCTTGTCCTGTCCATTGCTGTGTCCAGAGGCTGGTGTCTTCGTCAGCTAGATGTGCAGAATGCGTTCCTTCATGGCGTTCTGGAAGAGGAAGTCCATATGAAGCAACCTCCTAGGTTTGAGGATAACAACAAACCATATCACATCTGCAAGCTTAACAAATCTTTGTATAGATTGAAACAAGCACCCCGAGCATGGTACTCACGCTTGAGCTCCAAGTTACAAACACTTGGTTTTATTCCTTCCAAATCTGACACATCCTTGTTCATTTACAATAAGGCACACATTGTTATCTTTGTGCTTATTTGTGTGGATGTTATCATTGTCACAAGTTCCTCCAATAAGGCCGTAACAGCTCTTTTGCAAGATTTGCACTCAGATTTTGCTCTCAAGGATTTAGGTGATCTTCACTTCTTTCTTGGTATTGAGGTCAAACGAAACACAGAAGGTGGTCTTCATCTGTCTCAGGAAAAATATGTAACTGATCTTTTGAGCAAGGCTGGGTTGCAAGGCTGTAAACCATCTCCAACACCGCTTTCCAGCTCAGAAAAATTATCTCTTGCTGAGGGTGTCCTCTTGAATCAAGAGGATGGTACCAAGTACAGAAGTTTGCTAGGTGCATTGCAGTATTTGATGCTTACTAGGCCTGACATCTCTTTTGCAGTCAACAAAGTATGCCAGTTTCTTCATGCACCTACTTCTTCTCATTGGATGGCTGCTAAGCGCATATTGAGATATGTAAAGAACACTCTGAGTGTTGGGCTAACCTTCAGCAGGTCGTATTCTACTCTTGTTAGTGCCTTTTCTGATTCTGACTGGGCAGGATGCTTGGATGACAGGAGGTCAACTGGTGGGTTTGCAGTTTTCTTTGGTCCAAATTTAATATCTTGGCGTGCCAAGAAACAAGCAACCGTGTCACACTCAAGCACTGAGGCATAATATAAGGCACTTGCAAACGTGACAGCAGAAATTATATGGGTTAAGTCTATGCTCAATGAACTTGGAATACATCCTACACAAAGTCCTTGTCTTTGGTGTGATAACCTTAGTGCCACATATCTTTCTGCTAATCCTGTTTTCCATGCAAGAACCAAGCATATTGAAATTGATTATCACTTTGTTAGAGAAAGGGTTGCTAATACAGAGTTGGAGATTCGGTTTGTTCCCTCAAAGGATCAAGTTGCAGATGGATTCACAAAGGCCTTGCCCACAAGACAATTTGAAGAATTCAAGCGTAATCTAAACTTGAGAAGTTTAGATTAAGGGAGGGTGTTAAACATATGTTGTTACAAAGAGTTGTGGGCTCCTTTGTATAGCTTGCGCCACACATATAGGAGAGAGATAGGTTTTTCTTATATGTTTAAACCGCCTTATCTCTTCTTCTCTATCTCCTCCTGTAACTCCTTTCGGTTGGCAATCTCCATCGAACCTGTAACCCTCTCGATCTCCTACGATTGCCCTATCAATATATATATGCGGGCTCTCATGTATGAGGGTTGAGACGCTTCCATAATTCCTACACATGTCACAGAGGCTAAAATCTATTGGCATGCTATTGGAAAGCAAGCTGGAGGGGAGCTTCTAAGTTCTACGCATTAGATCTGTCTACTCTATTTTCAGTTACTGAACCTACTAATCCACTAGATGTTACTATGCTAAATTTCTTAAATTCTGTATTGAACCTCTGACTATAGACTTGGATCACCGGATTGTTCAATTCTTTTTGTGCGACAAAACTACAGAATTACTACTTGATCATTGAAGTGTCCTGTTCTGTGTATACCAATATCTCTACCACTATAATACACTTGTTTTAAATTTGGATTTACCACCCCACCTGTTTTTTAATCTGCTTGGGTACTGATTACCTGAAGTAATAGCTAACACATAGTGCAGAGAGTAAACTTGCCGGGTGATACATGAGAGCGTTTATGTAATGGTTGGTTCCATCAAGATTTTTACTGATTTATACTGAATTAAACTTCTTGATATGGCGATAGGTTATCCAGTGTACATGATTGTCGATTAAATTTGTATATAAACTTCTTCCAATTTGTTCAATTATAACCCTAGTGATGTAACAATGAAAGTTAATTTTATTGTTCTGCTTTTGGTTAGTACACGAAATGCTTGAGTTCTCAATCAGAAAGAACTTCAGTTCTTCAATCAAGAACTCTAGACTTGGCTTTCAAATAACTACAATGTGATAATGAAACATCGTCAGTTTGCACTATCGCTTCTGCAAGATCACCTTCCAGTTTACACCACTGCAAGTACATCACAGCTGACCAACCAGTAAGTAAATCCTAGATTGTTGTTAAGAGCTCCATTCTACATGTGAGTTATGAAAGAGCAGTTGTTGTAGTTTTGTTTCCGACACATGTTTGTATTGCTAAAGCGTCATTTTGTTCAGCTCCTGAAGCCTAAAATATTTGAGTTTAACAAGAAGCACAATTTGCATGATGTTATTCATGATAAGGTATGGTGTAGGTATTCCCAATTTGATTATAAAATTATCAAAAGCATTTCACTTTGTTCATGATTTCGTACATGCCTCTCTTATCTCACTTTCTACATTGATTGCGCGGCCATCGGTGAGGGTGACCTCGATCGATCTTTCTCCCATTATCAAGTTGTTTCTTTCTTGTCTTAGATTGAACTTATGAAATTTCAGGACCGCGATGGTTCCCACATCAAAGGGTTGCTGGTCAATTTCATCCACTCAGAGTGGCCATTTCTTCTCAAAGTTCCTTCTTTCTTGGTTAAGTTCATTACTTCAATCATCAAGGTAGGCAACTCTCTGAATCACTTGTCATGTTTGTTTACCCGGAGGTATACGGTTATTCATATCTTTAGTATTATAAATTATGTCACTCTGTTATTTATTTCTCACTGCAAAGATCAAATAGGTTTTATAACTCCTATGAAAATTACTTTTGTTTATTCGTCCAGGCAACCAATAACCAGAGTATACCTGTCAAGTCATTTTATTCATTGCCAGACTATGAAGCATGGAAAGAGCAACCAGGATGAAATATAAGTTGTTGTTCTATAAAGTACTACAGATTGTGCTTTTGTCGTTTGCTTATTAAAGTTCTTCCACTAGTTTCACCAC
>NC_041393.1:611575488-611584216 GCF_002162155.2 Triticum dicoccoides | reverse complement strand
AAAGATGACTGTACTTGTATTTGGTTTTCACTGGGTTAGTACATGATGAATGCGCACATGGAGTTCCTTCAGAATCAAGAAAAGAAAAGCTTTGGGTTGAGAGAAATTTTCAACACTGCTTTATTTTAAAATTTGTGATTTCTGATGTTGGAGTTGAGGATGTCATGATTTCCTTGTTTTGTTATTCATGGAAAATGCAGCAACTTTGTGCTTATTTGTTTGCCTAAATGCTCTGCATTGTCCTCTACGTTAAGAAATAAATAGAAGACAGAGTAGTATGTGATTTTCTAAACATGTATATTGCTGAAGCACCTTTTCTGTGAGATTCAATATAGCTATTCATTTTATTGTTATATGATGCATCATTTTGTTTTCCTTATCTGGCTGTGTTTGTACTACTTTTCGACGAGAGGGATATAACATGAGAGCTTCAGTGTGAATTTTTTTTAAAGAGTCATCAAAAGATAACATTTGCAAGCAAACTCTGCTTTTCTACCATATTTTGTATGCACACCTTAAATCCTTAATATATACTCCCTCCGTCCCAAAATTTTCCGCCTCAAAAGACGGCCAAAGTGGCCCTATGAAATAGCATTGGCTGCTTGGCATCCAAACATCACGAAGCATCGCCATATCTCCACCAAGTGTAACTATCAATCAACCTGTAAATAGTTCAGATTTCCTACACACACTCATTTACAGTAAATACTAGTCAGAATGTTAGTATCCTAATAAGCCGAAGCAACAGCAAGGAAAAAAAATATAAAAAAAAACGCAGAAAATGAAATATACGACGAATTAAACACGGAACTAAAATAAACCTAGTCTATAGCCTAACACGGTCACTCGACGCTAGTCCCCGGCAATGGCGCCAAAATGATCGATTGTAATATAGCAGGGTTTTTATGCCCAAACTACGGATGTCGTGTTCTCCACAGGGACTAGACGACGGCGACTATGCTCTGGGTAAAGCTAGGTGACAGAATTTAGATGATGAGAACAAAAAGTAAACCTAAACTATCAATGATTGTCAGCAAACAAAATTGGGGATAAGCAACAAGGGAGAATCAGATTTTACTCAATATCTTTTTGGTATTTTCATCAAACTTGAGAATCTAAAACACTAACACAAAGGGGAATAATATGACAAGGACACATATATAACTATCATACATGAACAAAGGGAAGAAACAATACTAAGACAGGGACGAAAATATATCACAACACAAACACACATATATGTATATATCACAGGACACCACACATATGAAGAATACTGTATCACTAAACAAAGTATGACAGGTCAAATATTTCGCATAACAAACATATATATCCACATGTACATAGCTAACACAGGGACTAAGAATTTAAAGAGGTTCAAACTTCTCACTTGACAGAGCACACAAACAACACAAAAATTGACTAGTAATCTTAGTTCTTACAAAAACACTAATTGATAAACAGGGCACATATATTGAATAATACTACTAGACAAGTACAGGTCTCTGAACTAAACAGAATACTTAATACATTACAATTTCCATGAATTACAGAGAGGGGGAAAGAGAACAGCAGGTTCAGTTGGAGACGAGCAGCAGCAGAGATAAGGGAAGAAGAGAGAAGCAGCAGCAAGGTTAGGAGCAGCAGGGGACGCAGAGAGGAAGCAGCAGCAGGCGTTGAGGGAGAAGAGAAAGAGCAGCAGGCTGGGGTTCAGAGAAGATTAGGAGCAGCAGCTAGCAGCGTTGGGTTCAGAGAAGAAGAAGTGGCAGCAACAAGTTAAGGTTCAGAGCAGCAGCAAGGTGAGGAAAAGAGGAAGAAGAACAGCAGGGCAAGAGAAGAAAGAGGCAGCAGCAGGAGGTTGGAGAAGGGAGAAGAAGCAGTAGGAAGAGAAGAAGAAGATCAGCAGCACGGGGGCGCTCACGCGGAGGACCAGGCGCCCGTGACCCTCTTGTCTGGTCGGGCGCGCGAGGTGCGGCGGTGGCTGGAGATGGTGGCGATGGTGGATGGATTTGGTGGCGTGTGGTGGGTGGTGGAGATGGCGCGGTGGAGCTGGTGGAGATGGCGCGGTGGAGCTGGTGGAGGCGTGGGGAGGAGCTGATGACGCGCCACCACGCCGGCCTAGCCGTGGCGGCGGCCGGAGTAGGAGAAGGAGGGGTGAGGGAGAGATTTGTGTGCCAGGCCCGATTGCAATGGAGATGCGGCTAGGGATTTTGATCCCCTCCCAGATCTGCATTTTTGCACTTTTGCCCTCCTTCTCTTCTTTAGCCTCAAGTAGATCCCTTTCTTCTTTAGTTTTGGCCCTCCATTTCTTTAATTCTTCATACTCGAGTCCCCCTTCTCTTCTATTGGCCCTCGGTCTTGTATCCTCTTTCTTTGTAGACAAGATCTTCAAGATTATAGTGCCTTATCGCACTTTTCTGCAAAATAAACAAATGACAAGTAAATGATCTTTTATATGATTTTCATTCAAATATATCACAACTCATAGCAAGAATGGATGGATATATCACGATAGATGCTAAATTTGAGTGCCAAATTATATATATGAAATGCACTTATCAAGTTCCCCCACACTTAAATCTTTGCTTGTCCTCAAGCAAAGGAATATGTCAAGAACTAGATAGTGAATTGTGAGCTGACTAGAGAATGTCCAAGTGAAGTAGATCTCTAAACAATGCATGCTTTGGACTTATCTAGTGAAAATCAGTGGTTAAGAGTGCTACAGAGCAATAGAATACTAGTAAGCATGACCATTTTAAACTTTTACAATGATAAAAGAGGATCAACAAGTTTAAATGATGACTGTGCCAAATGGTTCCTAAAGAGAGCATGATCCCAAGAACAAAATGAACTGGAATTAAATCTTGTGATCAAATCACTTATTTACAGAGATAAAGCAATGATTATATTATTATTAGTCTCACCATAGGAACATACCACCGATCCCGAGAACATGGTATACACCTGGCTCGACCAATTATTAGTTTTTTTTGTTTGTCTCCCCAAAGGAACATACCACCGATCCCGAGAACATGGTATACACCTGGTTTGACAATTACAATTTTATTTATTTATTACTGTCCAAGCTACCAGATTTCACATGCCACCGATCCAGGGAACATGACATGCTACTGTAGGTAGACCAGACTTATATATTCATTATTACTTATCTTAAATGAACAACGCATAAGAACAAAAACAGGAATCATCACTTCTCCATGTCTGGTTCACATGCTACCGATCCAGGGAACATAGCATGCTAATTCATAGTGGTTAGGTGATTGCTCTCAATGGGAAGACACTTGGCACAAATTCAGCATCTAAACGTGGTGATCTAGGTGTATCATAGTAAATGCAGAAAATGACGAAGTTTTCTAGTGTACTAGGGATTTGAGCACTCAAAACTAGTAGTTCTCACTAATTTTAGCAAAGCATGCATGGTGTAGATCACTAGTTTACAAGGCATTCAAAAATCAAGTTCACAAATTCACATCAAGCACAATGCCAAAGGTGAGATTCAGCTTGACAACAAGTAATAACTGGCTCAAGCAACCCAACTAGCAATTGAATTCAGCATGTATTTATGATATTCAGAATGGGTCATGAAACAGCTCACCGGGCTTAATGAAGTAGCACTCGCTTGATCACCTCACCAACTGCATCTCTTCTCCTTTCCTTCCTTATGGATGCTCCAGCTTCACTCTTCTTCGTGTGTGCCCCATTGCTTCTCCTCACCGCCATGCTTTGAGTCCACCAGGATCCCATGGGATGTCCATCTCAAACTTGGTCAGCCCACAATGAATGGTACACAAGCGTAAACCTGAAAGAACACTCAACAAACAAGCCAATACAAATGATAGGGACAATGCCCTCTACGTCATCAATAGAGTATCCTATCACATAAGCATATCTAAGCATATGACAAATAGATATCATCAATAGACCGCATGTTGCATAGGCAGTATCCATGATATGGCATATCTTGTTGAGAAAGCTGAGATCATACCTGAGATAGTTAGGAAGAAGCTTCAGGACTACCTCCATTGAAGATACCAAGTGAGGTGTGGTAGTAGAAATTTCCACCGGATTCGTGTCAACAAGTGAAATAGAGCTTGACTCCTTGACATCTGAATCCACCTCACCATAATCAACCATGAAGCTCTCCATCTCAGGCTCAAGTGTTGAAGAATCAATGCAGCTAACATCATCAAAGGCGAACTTCTCCATATCTGGCTCTAGCAACACATGATCAATATCAACTAAAGGTGACTCCTCAATATCAAAAGCAACGAACTGCAGCTCTGGCTCATCCATGTTAGAATCATCACAATGCAAAATTGAATCTCCAACACTAGTATCCAGATGATCTGTAGAGTGTGTGTCAACTAGAATGGTGTCATAATCGTCAAATATAATCCATGCAAGCTCAACCTTGTCACACTGAGATAGAGGCTCATGCTTTTGTGTAAAAATTGGTGGTTGAGGTGTAGTGATTTGTTGCAAGCAAACCAATGAATCAGATGCGGGCTTCTTATTGTACCACTGAAGTTGGTGGAAAGCTATGCTCTCAATCAGCAGAAAAGCTTCATCAAGTGTCTTGTTTGTAATAGCTCCACCCGCTGCCATATCGACATAAGCTCGAGTGTTCGAAGTCAATCCTCTATAGAATATCTGCAACTCTAACCATCTCTCGAGCCCATGATTAGGACATCTCCTGAATAAGGCTTTGTATCTCTCCCAAGCATCATTCAAGCTCTCGCCTTCACGCTGAACAAAATTGAAGATCTCATCTCGAATTGCGGACTGCTTGTGTAGTGGGAAATATTTATCCAAGAAAGCTCGTGATATCTCATTCCAACCGAATGATCTTGATGGCAAGGATCGATACCAAGCACGAGCACCATCTCGGAGAGAGAATGTGAACAACATGCACTTGATAGCTTCTTGAGGAACTCCATGGTACTTTACTGTATCTGAATACTCCATGACTCGGAGCAAGTGCTCGTCAGGATCTTCATTAGGCAACCCTCCAAACTGATGTTGTTGAACCAAAGCAATAAGACCAGGCTTTAGCTCAAAATTTTCCGCCTCAAAAGACGGCCAAAGTGGCCCTGTGAAATAGCATTGGCTGCTTGGCATCCAAACATCACGAAGCATCGCCATATCTCCACCAAGTGTAACTATCAATCAACCTGTAAATAGTTCAGATTTCCTACGCACACTCATAAACAGTAAATACTAGTCAGAATGTTAGTATCCTAATAAGCCGAAGCAACAACAAGGAAAAAAAAATATATAAAAGAAACGCAGAAAATGAAATATACGACGAATTAAACACGGAACTAAAATAAACCTAGTCTATAGCCTAACACGGTCACTCGACGCTAGTCCCCGGCAACGGCGCCAAAATGATCGATTGTAATATAGCAGGGTTTTTATGCCCAAACTACGGATGTCGTGTTCTCCACAGGGACTAGACGACGGCGACTATGCTTTGGCTAAAGCTAGGTGACAGAACTTAGATGATGAGAACAAAAAGTAAACCTAAACTATCAATGATTGTCAGCAAACAAAATTGCGGATAAGCAACAAGGGAGAATCGGATTTTACTCAATATCTTTTTGGTATTTTCATCACACTTGAGAATCTAAAACACTAACACAAAGGGGAATAATATGACAAGGACACATATATAACTATCATACATGAACAAAGGGAAGAAACAATACTAAGACAGGGACGAAAATATATCACAACACAAACACACATATATGTATATATCACAGGACACCACACACATATGAAGAATACTGTATCACTAAACAAAGTATGACAGGTCAAATATTTCGCATAACAAACATATATATCCACATGTACATAGCTAACACAGGGACTAAGAATTTAAAGAGGTTCAAACTTCTCACTTGACAGAGCACACAAACAACACAAAAATTGACTAGTAATCTTAGTTCTTACAAAAACACTAATTGATAAACAGGGCACATATATTGAATAATACTACTAGACAAGTACAGGTCTCTGAACTAAACAAAATACTTAATACATTACAATTTCCATGAATTACAGAGAGGGGGAAAGAGAACAGCAGGTTCAGTTGGAGACGAGCAGCAGCAGAGATAAGGGAAGAAGAGAGAAGCAGCAGCAAGGTTAGGAGCAGCAGGGGACGCAGAGAGGAAGCAGCAGCAGGCGTTGAGGGAGAAGAGAAAGAGCAGCAGGCTGGGGTTCAGAGAAGATTAGGAGCAGCAGCTAGCAGCGTTGGGTTCAGAGAAGAAGAAGTGGCAGCAACAAGTTAAGGTTCAGAGCAGCAGCAAGGTGAGGAAAAGAGGAAGAAGAACAGCAGGGCAAGAGAAGAAAGAGGCAGCAGCAGGAGGTTGGAGAAGGGAGAAGAAGCAGTAGGAAGAGAAGAAGAAGATCAGCAGCACGGGGGCGCTCACGCGGAGGACCAGACGCCCGTGACCCTCTTGTCTGGTCGGGCGCGCGAGGTGCGGCGGTGGCTGGAGATGGTGGCGATGGTGGATGGATTTGGTGGCGTGTGGTGGGTGGTGGAGATGGCGCGGTGGAGCTGGTGGAGATGGCGCGGTGGAGCTGGTGGAGGCGTGGGGAGGAGCTGATGACGCGCCACCACGCCGGCCTAGCCGTGGCGGCGGCCGGAGTAGGAGAAGGAGGGGTGAGGGAGAGATTTGTGTGCCAGGCCCGATTGCAATGGAGATGCGGCTAGGGATTTTGATCCCCTCCCAGATCTGCATTTTTGCACTTTTGCCCTCCTTCTTCTCTTCTTTAGCCTCAAATAGATCCCTTTCTTCTTTAGTTTTGGCCCTCCATTTCTTTAATTCTTCATACTCGAGTCCCCCTTCTCTTCTATTGGCCCTCGGTCTTGTATCCTCTTTCTTTGTAGACAAGATCTTCAAGATTATAGTGCCTTATCGCACTTTTCTGCAAAATAAACAAATGACAAGTAAATGATCTTTTATATAATTTTCATTCAAATATATCACAACTTATAGCAAGAATGGATGGATATATCACGATAGATGCTAAATTTGAGTGCCAAATTATATATATGAAATGCACTTATCAATGACCCAGTTTCTTTATGTTTTGAAGATGATTGGTTGTTGCTCACTTTTTTCTTCTTCAGTAGTTCACCGACGGGGCTGCATATTACGCTGTAAAAAAGTGAAACTATTAGTAATTCAGGGGTCCTTCAGAAAAGGCAGCAAGGTATATAATCTGCTACGCTTCAGCTTCCACACTGAACACAAAACTATCATGGTATTCATGTCAACATTCAGAATGTACAATGCAGCAAACTGTCACTATGGCTTCGACTAAATCGACACAACTTCTCAACCTTTACACCACTTTAACTCGCAATTTACACTGAAGCCAATGCACATCGTAGAACAACCTGCATACAGACAGAAAGACGCTAGCAAGAGCGACACGATCAGTATCAGTACAGCACAGACCAGTAGAAAAAGTAGGGTGCCAGAGCAGTTTTTTGCTCCCTTTCTTTCCTCTGGTCATCTTCTTGTTCTCAGGTTGACATTCTTCGCTCCAAGATTCTCATGCACTATCAGAACGCTCACTATTGGTTGGTGGTAGCTTCAGATCTTCTATCAAGGTATCACCTCTTTGCACAAAAGCATGCAAATTTTCTTGCCTCGAGCCGAATTTTTGTTCGTCTCTACCTTATTGGTCCAACCCACCTCGCTGCGACACCATCTGCAAGCGCCGCACCATATCACCATGTAGCCAGACACGAAATGGGACATCACAACTGTTATGGCCGGCCGGCTTAGGCCGCAAGTTATCTTAGTTTTTATTTTCAGATTAGGCAAGTTATCTTAGATTGATTCTTCTACAAGTTATTTAGAATATAAATATAGGTTGTAAGACTCTTTTTGAAGGCAAACAATAAGAAGAATATTATCTCCTATTGCCCGGCTCCCTGAGGAGCCGGAACCCTAGCCGCCAACAGCCCTAGCCGCCGCCCCTCTCCTAGCCGCGACGGCGCCCTGCCGCCGGCGCGCCCGATCCTCGCCACGTCTCCCTCCATCCTTCCCTTACCACCTACGCCCTAGACCTGGTAGAGTACTTGATCCTACCAATTTGGTATCAGGTAACCGGGTTTCGACCATGTCTCCGCCAATTCCACCGCCACCACCACCGCTGCCCGCCAACTCCTCCACCACCGCCGCCTCTGCGCCGGGCGTCACGGCCTCGCTCTCGGCGGGCACCACTGCGTCGCTCTCAGCGCCGGTCCTAACGGCACCCGGCACCACGCCGGGCCAAGGGCAGCCACAGGCCCCCGTCCAACACTCGCCGCCGCCATCACCTCCCCCGCAGCCGCAACAGTTCACGCCGGAGGCCATGGCGGGCGTCCTCAACGACCTCGTCACCGCGGTTCAAGGGATCCGCCTCTACCTGGCAGGTCCGTACGAGCCGCCCCCACCACTCCATCCAGCCATGGTCGCGGGTCAGCAGGCGCTTCCGTGGTACTCGGCACCGGGGGCCATCACCGGACTCCATCCAGCCATGGCCGTGGGTCAGCAGGCGCTTCCGTGGTACTCGGCACCGGGGGCCATCACCGGACTCCATCCAGCCATGGCCGCGGGTCAGCAGGCGCTTCCGTGGTACTCGGCACCGGGGGCCGTCACCGGAGGCTACCCGGCGCTCCCCGCCCCAGCGGCCGCACCGCCGCCTT
>NC_041393.1:611546193-611575478 GCF_002162155.2 Triticum dicoccoides | reverse complement strand
ATGGCGGGCGTCCTCAACGACCTCGTCACCGCGGTTCAAGGGATCCGCCTCTACCTGGCAGGTCCGTACGGGCCGCCCCCACCACTCCATCCAGCCATGGCCGCGGGTCAGCAGGCGCTTCCGTGGTACTCGGCACCGGGGGCCATCACCGGACTCCATCCAGCCATGGCCGCGGGTCAGCAGGCGCTTCCGTGGTACTCGGCACCGGGGGCCGTCACCGGAGGCTACCCGGCGCTCCCCGCCCCAGCGGCCGCACCGCCGCCTTGGGCGCAGTGGCCGCCGCAGATCGCGCCGGCAGCCCCGCCACTTCTCGCCACCACGGGGCCGCAGTGGCCCACCTGGACCGCGCCGGCCGCGCCGTCCTCCCTCGCGCCCTACCTTCCAGCGGCCTCGGAGCAGGGTCCTCCACCGGCCCCGCCCAGCCCTAACCTGGGCACCGGCGCCTCGGAGCAGGGCCAGACCCAGCAGCTTCTTCCGGCGTCACCGCCGGCCCCCACGCCGCAGGCGCCGGTGCAGCTCCACCAGGCGCCGCCGCCATCGACAGTACCACCACCCGCGCCTAGGGCTACGGGTCGGCCCCTGCACCAGGTGCAGTTTCCACCGTCACCATCGCCGATCCCCGCTTGGGCGACCGGCTCGTCTTCGGGGCCGGTCTACTCCACGGCGCCGGAACACCCGACGCCCTCCCTGCGGTTTGATCACCCCTCCAGCTCGGCGAACTACGCCCCGGCGCTTCCCGACCCAGCATACGCGCCGGCGGCAACTACGGCCGCCCCCGGGCACGGCGGGCCGACACCCCCTCGCTTCGCCAAACTGGACTTCGCCACCTACGAGGGCACGGAGGACCCCCTCAACTGGCTCAACCAGTGCGAGCAGTTCTTTCGAGGGCAGCGGACGCTCGCTTCGGATCGCACCTGGCTCGCGTCCTATCATCTTCGAGGCGCAGCACAGACCTGGTACTACGCCCTCGAGCAGGACGAGGGCGGCATGCCACCATGGGAGCGCTTCCGGGAGCTCTGTCTCCTCCGGTTCGGGCCTCCTATCCGCGGGAGCCGACTGGCGGCCCTCGGCCGCTTACCTTTCACATCCACGGTGCAGGACTACGCCGACCGCTTCCAGGCCCTGGCGTGCCACGCGTCGGGCGTCTCCGCCACTCAGCGTGCCGAGTTATTTGTGGGCGGTCTACCGGACCATATCTGCATGGACGTGGAGCTTCGGGGACCCCGGGATCTCCAGTCGGCCATGTATTACGCCCGCGCGTTCGAGTGCCGCGCGGTGGCCATCCAGCAGGAATCATCGTCCCAGACTACTGGGTCGCTACCCGGACCGGATTCCGCGCAGGGTCGGCCTGTGCAGGCTTCTGCGGCACCCCTTGCCGCAACCGCGGGGCGCCCGTTCCGCCGGCTCACCCCAGCTGAGATACTCGAGCGTCGCCGCCAAGGGTTGTGCTTCAACTGCGACGAACCCTACAAGCCCGGCCACGCCTGCCCGCGACTCTTCTACCTGGAGGTGGCAGACTACATTCCGGAGGACGTCGTCGCCACTGACCTGGCCGCCCCAGATGTCAAGAAGGTGTTTGACGCTGGTTGATTACCTCGAAGAGTTCAAGCAAGCGCTTCCCCACCTTGCAGCTCGAGGACGAGCTGTTTGTGCAGGCGGGGAGAAGTGTTATGGCCGGCCGGCTTAGGCCGCAAGTTATCTTAGTTTTTATTTTCAGATTAGGCAAGTTATCTTAGGCAAGTTATCTTAGGTTGATTCTTCTACAAGTTATCTAGAATATAAATATAGGTTGTAAGACTTTTTTTGAAGGCAAGCAATAAGAAGAATATTATCTCCTATTGCCCGGCTCCCTGAGGAGCCGGAACCCTAGCCGCCAACAGCCCTAGCCGCCGCCCCTCTCCTAGCCGCGACGGCGCCCTGCCGCCGGCGCGCCCGATCCTCGCCACGTCTCCCTCCATCCTTCCCTTACCACCTACGCCCTAGACCTGGTAGAGTACTTGATCCTACCAACAACATTTCTTTCATATAAATAAGCTAGGACTCAAAGACACACTATACTTTTTTATTGTGGTGCAGACCATTAGAAAGCTGGTATTTGTTTATCGTATGTGATGCCTTTCAACAAAATTAAAATAAAAATAAAAATAGTGGTAATAATAATAATAATAATAATAATAATAATAATAATAATAATAAAGCCACAGATTAATGAAATGTATTCCAATAACTTCTAAGTGGAGCTATATCAGGCATATAAAACACGAAACAACAATATATCAGCCAAGTATTCATCAACATAACTAAAAACAGCAGCAGCTTAGATTTCATACCTGCTAGCTCTTTAATATTGACTTCTTTTCATTGGCTTCTTGATATCTTGCATACAGAAGCTAGCAGTCACAGACATCACAGACGACAAGTCAAATTAACTGAATAAATGAACAACGGTAAGAGAAGACTAGTCTCATAAGAACAACTGTACATCAGCCCCAAACAGCAACAAGGCAGGACAACAAAGCAGCTTGACAACCGTTACAGTGATCGTCAGAAGTTCACCAGTGACAAATCGCAACAAACCAAACACAACAATTACTAACAAAGTTCTTATTTCTCCGACTTTCTCACAAGTCATAAAAGAAACACAACCACACACACATCACAAATAAGACACAATAAAGTTTCAGTGTCCCACACATAACGAAGGAGACACGTTCATGAAACTTAAAATACTTGATACAGATGATACCTTGACAGCATGATGCCATCATGCGGCCTCCTGAATAATCAGCCCTCGATGCCACCATTTCATATTCTGCTGCACATGGTCTTCCACAGCTTAGGGCCTAGGCAACAAGCTCACCCTCCGGCGAGCGCCTAAGTGACCTACTTCTTCAAACACTGGAGCATGCCAGTTGGACCAAGGCTGAATGGGATCCCAAGGGCGGTATAGAGAGCCCTCAAGGTGCCCTCTTGTATCTTCGGGAGTCCACGCAACGGTCCACTGAGCCAACGGTCATTCGATGGCAGTTTCATCATAGTAAGACTGGGTGTAATCCACACAGGAGAAGGCCAGTGGATCAAAGCTGAGGAGACACAAGGTCCTCCTTACTATTATTGCCCAAGTCAACTACTCCAATGTCACGACGACTACTCTTACGTCTTTGATTGTACTCTTGATCGTCAGTAAAGTAGGCATGATTCCCCTTGAGAGCAGGGTAATTTTTGGCACTGAGACAAAGTGTATCGTTAAGCCCAAGAAATAGCACATGGTCAGGCAAGCAATCAATTTCCACAAGCTTCTCTGCGCCATCATCAACTCTGTGTAACTTAATTTCCATAGTATTCAGGGCAGAAACTTTAGGGTCAGGATCTTCGAACTCTTTTAATCTTGAAACAAGCAGCAGACCACCCCATGGAGCCTGAACGATCTGTACAGCATCGGGATCAAAATCGTCGTCGCTGCCCCTAATAATCTTCATTGTAACAGCAGGACCACTAAGATCGAAGGCATGGATTTCTCCCATCAAACTCGCTGCATACAAGAACCCATCCTTGTAGGTGCAGTCACGGTAGTGACAGTGTGGTCGCAGCAAGGTCCACTTATCATCCCCTACTCTTGCAAACGAGATGTGAGTGAATGGCTTGTGGATGAGCACCACGATGTAGCTTCCTGTGGGTGCATCATGGAACACAAACGCCTTGAACTGGAAGCAGTATTCCCTCAGCTTGCAACGAGGCATGATCGACGGCGTGAAGAAAGCTTCTCTTGAAGAGTGACTTGGGTATTCATACTCGTGGACAGAACGTGACTCGTCAAAGATGGGCTTCACGTACTCGATGGTGGTCACTGAAGGGAGAGCAATCTGCTGGCCGGTGATTGGATTGACGAGGTGCATCTCGGACCTGTCATCGACGGTGACCAGGAAGCCCAATGAGGACCCGATGATGAACCAGTGGCGGAGAGGCGGCTCCGGGGGTCAGCCTGTAGACCCTCTTCTCCATGAGGCTGTAGAGGCACGCAACATGCTCACCGGCGGATTCAGAGGTGTAGAGCAGGCATGGCGTCTGGGTCTGCTTCTGCTTGCCGAGGCTGCGCAGGGCGGTGTAGGCGGAGTGCCACGAGGTGCAGATGCAGCCGGCGCGCATGAGGTCGGGGATCTCGAGGGCGGCGAGGACGACCATCAGGATGTCCTCCGGCAGCTCCGGCCACACGGCAGGAGATCCAGACATGTCGGAGGCAGTGCACGTGGAGATGACGGGTGGACGAGGACGGGGTGGTGGAAGCCGGAGCGGGAGAGGATAGTAAGGCCAGGCGTCGGAGGTTTTCCTTTTCCATCAGCGGCGGAGGCGGCGGCCGGTTTGAGAGTCAGCGTGCGCGAGGAATCAGGTTGGGCCTAGTACACGCGCGAGGCCCAACTGTAGGTAGCCCAAAACTTGTTTATCGCCCCCAAACGACGCTTTTGTTATTTAATTAAAAAGTTATACTTGCTCAATTTTTTTAAAGAGTTATAATTCCATTTTTCTACTCTTAAGATATACCCTTGTGACAAAAATTACCCCTAAGTCGATATTCGGTCATATTTTGACCTCGAATTTAAAGATTCCTTCCACACTGTACCCCAAATTCACCAAATCAAAGTTTAGCGGTATTTTATGCAGACTAGACATGCCATGTAGATATTTTTTTTGTTTTTTCCTGATTTTTTGGGCTACATATTATATGTCCATTGAATTGGAAGGCAGAAGCTCAGTCCCTCTTACTCGATGAAACAAAAGCCTTTAAAATAGCTTCATGAATATAATTTTTAATTCATATAGAGAAATATGTGCCAACTCTGCTAGCAACTTAAGCACACAAATAATGAAACCATTAATATTTATAAAATGCTTTTGTAGTAACTAGCAAGGACCAATATAGTGTATAAAGTCATCCATTTCTCAAAAAAGAACTTGAATTGTTCCAGACAATACCTTGTTAGATGCCCTAAATTGGAGTTTGATCACTTGCAGATATACCTGGCCATGGGATACCGGGCCCGACCGGCCTGACCCGGCCCGACCAAACCCGATCTTGCATGCAGGCCAGACCTGGGCCTAGGTTTTGAGCCCGAAGGCCGGGTCAGGCTGGGCCTGGGCCTACCATATTTGTGATTTAGGGAAGAGGCTCGACCCGAGGCTCGGCAGGCTTTTTCATTGATGGGGGGCTTGGGCTTGATTTCTAGGCCTGACGGTCGGGCCAGACTTAGGCCTAGGTTTTCTACTTGGGGCTTTGTTAGGCACGACCCGAAGCCCGACCTGGCAAGACGGATGGCCAGGTATACTCACATGTGCGATTCTTGGATGAAATGAGAACAAACAATTCAACCCCCATGTACAAAATAAGTAGTGTTCTAAACAAAAGAAGGGAGTACTCAATCTAGAACAAAAATTGACCAGTAATAAAGAGAAAGAAAAACGAAACCATAGGATTAAGGGTGTATCTTGAATAGTTAGATATGGCTTTTGTAGTTGTTCTATCAATGACAACAAAATCCAGTCAAATTGTGCATAGGTAAGAAATGATTGACATAGTATAAATTTGATGTAGGCATTCAGCAACCATTCCACATCCAATTGATAAATTTTTTTCTAGAATATGCAAGATCTTGTGCAACTTTGTATCAGATCCAAACGATGTACCTATTATCTTATGGTTTCAGTTTTTCCCTTTATTTTTATTGTTGATTATATTTTGATATATTCAATAATAATGTATAGAAATTTATTAATAATGTGTAACCAAACTGTTTGTGACATTTAGAAAATGTCACGTGTTTTAGAAAAATGTACTTGATATTTTAAAAATTATTTATATAATTTTAAAAATCTGATAATTAATAAAAAATCGTACATAAAAAATGTAATTTATATCTAAAAATGTTCCTGAATTTTAATTTTTTTACATTTTCAAAAAGTATTTATACAGTGAAAAAATGATTTATATAATTTAGAAAATGTAGGTGACATGCTAAATAAAAAAATTTGTGATTCATAAAAATGTTTGTTCTTAGGGCCGGCCTGACATGACCCTTTTAGCTTGGCTGCCAGGTCGATCCTCGAGGTCCTTCGGCCCTACACGAGCGTGCTGATAGCTCATTTATGGCAGTCCGGGCCACTTTTAGCTCATGAGCAGTCAAGCCCATTCGTTTCCGTCCCAAACCCACGTGGGCCCCACCGTTCTACTCGCTGGAGGCGCATAGCGAGGTGGCGACCGCCGATGAGAGAGAAGAGGGATCCCGACGTCGCTCGGCCGGGAGGCGTGCCTTCCCTCCCCAGTGAGCGCACCATTCTGAAGCGTCTGTCGGTGCCCTACCGTTAGCTTAATCTGTTTGGTTTAGTTAAAGTATTTGTGTCGCGCCTACTTCGATTGTTGCATAGCGTATCTGATAGCAGTATGTGGATTCTCCAGATCACGGTTCGTGCGCGCGCGTGTGCTCGATTGATTTGGTGGTTGCTAGCTATTCGATTATCTGAAGAAGAACCTGGCATCCATGATTGAACCCTTACAGGTTTCGATTTGAAGGGCGTTTCGTCTGGGATTTACTTCCTTCAATAAAAATTAATATGTGCGCAATCAGTCCTTCAAGAAACACATGCACGAGGATAGGGGTGGTGGCAAGCCTTGGAGCCCATGGCGGTGGATACTTTTCCTTTTGAGAAGTTTTTAGTGATTTTAGGTTGGCCCTGGGTGTTTCTTCCGTGGTTTCTCCCTTCACTCAGGCCCCATTTGGTTGCGAGGGATCCCTGTCTTTTCCCCGGTTGGCTAAACCACGTATTGAGTTCGCCCTGGGCAAGCAAACAACACCGTTTGGTTTCGCGCGAGGGAGGAAGAGCCCTGACCTTTCCACGGCCCATCCCCGGGTAGATATCCCTTGTATCAACTGGTCGGGGAGAAAACCCTCTACTCGTTCGCTCGCTCTCTCTCGCAACCAAAATCATGTAAATCTCCCCGAGGTGGATTAGTGCCCTGGGAAACTTCACCTTTCCGACCAAATTAGGCCTCAGAGACAGCAACCGCACTGGGCTTGGTTAAATCCTTGCCCCGCCATTGTTTCCGGAAGTGATTAAGTATTTAATAGCGTCCATATATCTTCCTTGTTAAGGAATCGGTCCTATACCTTTTCTTAACAGAAATCAATTGAACATCTTTGTTTTGTTGTTGGCACACTTTCCTGAAGATAGATCCATATGTAGGTTTGGTGCCTAAAAAGAGCAGACGTGGTGATGCAATCGGGGCTAGGGTGAGTGTTTGCTGCGGCATTAAGATAGCGATGCACTCGCGGCTACAGCTACTTCCTCCGTCTCAGTTTACAAGTCCTACGCGTATAACTAGGTTGCCAATTTGATCACCCTAATATAAACTATATAACACAAAAATTATATCTTTTGAAATTAGAACATCTGAAGTTTATATTGGTATATTTTTTGTAATATATGACTTGTATTAGGTTGGTCAAATTGACGACCTAGGGGTACGCGCACGCCCTGTAAATTGAGAGAGAGGGAGTAGTGTTTTTTTGTCTTTTGTGAAGTTATCTTGTACATAGGTGCAATTAGTGCTCATGCATATATCATGTAGGATTGCGTGCTTGCAACATTGCCAGCCATGTGCCACGTACCACCGCAAGATCAAATTCACCGGCATGCATTAACCCATTGATTATATGGCATATCGTCATGGCACCTGTGCACAGGAAGACTCCTTGTAGTAGTAGAATTCTTGGTATGCATGACAGCATGCTATAAATCAATGAAACTGTTGCATGTTATAAATATTGAAGCTGGCCAAGAAATTACCTTATTTACCCTCCAGACTTTTTTCCTAGGATTCATCTTAAAGCAGCACATCCATTTGGTCTGTTTTTGACATTTGAAAGTTGAGACTTTAGACCCTTTAGGACTTGGAAGTTCTAATGGTTGCAACTGAAGTATTGATATGTTTGCTAATTAATAGGCGAATGGCCTGCTTGCTTTGTTTCTTTCGTATGAACACTAGGTACTGACTGAAGAAAATAAATAGTACCGTGGGCTAGAGCTAGGGAGAACATGCATGTGCCCTATATGCGCCTTAGGTAAATTTGACAACAAAATTCGAATCAGAAGAGAAGTAAATAAAACAATGAGGCTTTCATGCATCTGTTCAATCTGTTTTTGTCTTTTTTTGAACTTGTTCCCGCATTGACTGTTCGAAATGCAGGTCGGGTCACATCAAAGGGTGTGCCAAAAGCAAGCGTGATGACAAAGAATAGATAACATGAAGTCATAATGCTAAGGGTTCACGCCTTCTTAGACCATGTACAATGCAAGATGTTTAGAGGGTGCTTAATAAAATAAACTGTATTTTTCTTAAGCACCAGTGCTTATGTCTATGACAGGGTGCCTAATTAAGCATCTGCTCTCTACAGATAAGCACCGGCTTGCATTGTACATTGTCTTGCATGCTCTCTACAGATAAGTACATGGTCTTGCATGTTCTTTGCATTGGAAATTGGAGAAGCACAAGAGGACAAAATAATAATGTTTTACCTTGTACTCTTCCCATCCCAAACAACTTTGTACTAAAGTAGTATAAAGTTGAGCAAAAATTCGCTTCTGAGCATGAGCTCAGATGGACACGAAATCTGCTCTTTCCATTCGCCTCGAGATGTTTGCCCTAGCTCGTATTTCTCGCAGTACAAGTGCACGTATTGGTGCGAAAATCTTACCCGGCCCGCGCATTTACTGCTGCTGGCTAACGTTACGATCGTGTCCAGGTCCAGATCCGCACCTGACGGAGCCTCCTGTTTCATGGACGGGAACTCATGACAGCGCCCCCAAACGGTCACCTACCTCTTCATAAAATCTATCCGGTCTTCTTCCTGTACAAACGGCCGTTAGGAGCGCGAAGCCACCAAATACTCCCAGAGATGTGCACACTGATTGCGCAATGGGTATAGCTCCTCACAAGTCACAAGTAATGGCAGACTCTCAAATATATGTATATATTTTGTGAGGAATGCCAGCTCTCAGGTTTTTTTTGTGGCAAGGAATGGCAGCTCTCAGCTTGCCGACAGCTACAACAAACCGCAAGGTTAAGGTTTTAGTTCTTGGTGTTATGATGGTCGATGGGCCGAGAGGCCATGGGTGGCGGCTCCACGATTCGGAGGACGTGTGCGGAGGAGAGGAGATGCGGTGGTGGGTAGGGCATTGCGGCCACCCGGGCAGATGAACCGGTGCCGTTTCAATTCAGACGCAGCAGCCGGAGTCTTCCCTGTCGCCGTGTTGCGTGAATGCCAACGCGGTCAGCCCTCCGGTCATGTCCGTTTGGCCGGCATCAAAGCGGGTAGGCAGCCGTTTGGTAGCACCCTCTTTGATCGGCCTGAATGCGAATGGAGGGTTCGGCAGGTTTTGGGAGCGACCCCCTCGGCAGAATCAGCCGATGACGCTTGTCTACTTTTCAGTTACAGAAAGACACAAACTAGTACAGTGTATGTATAGCTGATGATTACTAGGCACGTAAAAAATACACAAGATTCAGTAAACTCAACGTTTTGATGCTTTCTTGCTGAGAAAGCAAGAAAGTGTACAGAAAGACACAAACTCAAGATTCAGTGTACAGCCAAGAGAACCCTCAAAATTCTGAAATATGATGTCCATTCAGTAAACTCAACATTTAGTAAACATGAAGTCCATTCAGTAAACTCAACAGGATTACAAACTACTGCTTGGTTTCTTGCTTCCTGCAGTTTTGCTTGGAAGACTTTGCCTGGCACAAAACGGAAATAGGTTTATTGTGAGATGGATAAGAACTGATGCACTGGCAGATGGTCATTGGCATAATGGAAAATATAGTAGACAGTTGGCCATGCTCACATATTTGAATCCAGTTGGTAAATAATTACTTGTGCAAACCAATTCGAGCATGAGGTTTGGAGATTATTCCGCTTCCAGGATGTGGATTCACCGATTCAGAGATAATTCTGTAGTTGGAAGTCACCATATGAATGCTCGACTATACCGTGTGTTCACAAAAGGCACAAGAGTTTTGAATGAAGAGTATTTGCAATGATATGATGAAACAGCATGCTGTCAAGTTGTCCCTCCGCGAACAATCAGCAAAGTTTAAAGCCTGATCAGTCGTATAAATCTGCAATTGCTTTTTGAATGGAGTGAAATGAGAGGAACTTTTATGACAAGTACTCCAACATGATTGTATGCTTTTAGGACTAACTAGGCCCTATCAAAAGATTCTGAACAATGCCCTGAACAAATAATTCAAAGGTTCTCACTGGACTCAAAATACCAGCACCCTGGTTCTCAATGGATTCAAAGGTTCAGTTCTCACAAACCACCAATACTGCTTGTTGATTTTCCTAAGACGCGTGTCTGCAACACCATTTGTTTTTATAAAACAAGTTTGTCAAGAATAATATCATTCGGCCATTGAACCATCACATAAACAAGGTTGTTTTCTGAAAACTGACACTATATAGGCAATTCACACTTCAGAAGTTCAGAGTAATTCTTATGTATGTAGTAGTACTTGAAAAAATATATGTATTTGCTAAAGCATGTACATGTGGAGGAAGAACATCCCCGTTGTGGAGATAACGCCACCGCTGCCGCCGACCGTATCATCGGGGCCACCGAGTAGGTGTGTACAGTCCCGGGTAACTCAGTCTTGATTGCAACTTCCATGTCTCTCGCTTGATCTACAATTTGCACATAAAACAACATAGTTATCTGAATGTACATTTCACATATTAGTCGTAATATGTGCTGCTCAGAGAGCAATGTACATATCTGTCAGTATTGTCTGCAGGTGTTTACCCCTCATCACGTTGATGAATTCAGAGAACACCCATTGGAAGCTCCCGACTTACTCGTCACGCATCCAGACACCAGCTAGAATTATGCTCTGGAAGTGATTGTTCACTCCAGCAAACAACCCAAAGGGCATGTCATAGAGATTAATTAGTCCGATACATTGTGCCAAACGATGACATCACCAAAGAATTTGTACTGCAGCTTGCTATTTTCATTTGTCCACATGATTCTTGATTCTGCTTTTGTCATCCCCTTGGATTCTGTAGGTGAACTCTGGGTCGTTGCGTTGTATCTCTTTAAACACAGCAAGGGTCTTGTTCACATCATCGGCAGCCTGGTCTCGACTTATCCGGCCACACAGATTCAGGAGAAGACTGCTTTGTCAAAGGCACATTTTGAGATGAACAGGAGAAGCTGCCAACTATGGTGTACACCTTGTTGAGGTTCACATTGTTCCCCCTAAGCTGCTTCACCAAGTCTTTTGTGTACATATCTATGTGCATGTGGGACGGCCAATGAACCTTTTCACCGCAAGTAAGGGACATTGAATGGTTGTGGCTTGACCGGTGCTCACCTATCAACCATCCATTGTGAGCAGCTCTAAAAAGTCTGATCATTTAAGGGCACTCGCACCGGCAAGACCAGCTATTCCGCTGCTCAGGATTTCCCTACAAATGAAAATTAAATTTTGCTAAGCATAGAAGTGAAATTCAGTGCAAGTAATAAAAAAAACTTTGGTTTCATGATTTTTTTGGTTTAATTGCTAACCAAGCATCCATAGACGATCTCCTGCATACAATTTGTCCGCTCGACATTCAGACGACAGTTGCCATATCTTATACCAAATCCAAGCTCCCTAGAATACAACTTATAGAAATCGTAGGCTTCCCTAGGGAGTCAAAACTCATTCCAATCTCTGGTTTCTCTACATTGTCCGATGGTTGTACATCTGAATTGTTTCTTCCAGTGGAGTGACTCTACCAGGGGCAGGGTGCCCTATCCGGAGGTGCACGGCCAATTCTCAACCTGAAATCATATTTAGATATTTTAATTGCTGCATTCATCTTTCATATACCAGGGTATATCAATCAATGAATGACATGATCCACCTACAAACACATCTATGCTAATTGTACACATGGATTACCACAAAAATTAGGAGTGCAGCCAGCTGACACTAGTAATCATAGCCCCATGCATCCATTGACATACACAGAAAATATGTGACATTACTTGCAAAAATCAAAACCATCCAGTCAGAAAGAACACTAATTTCATTTGTACCTTCTGGGCCACCCCGGCACCTCTGGGTTCACCTTGCCGGTCGATTCCATGGACTGGGTTGGTGATTCTTTCTTCTAGCCGCCAGAATTCATGTGCTCAACAGCGCCGCCGAACTGTCCAACCACAACCGCGCAGGGGGGGTCGAGCCTCACCGCCAACGGATCTGACTGATGAACGTCCGCAATGACCTCTCTGAGCGGAAACCTACAACACGTTCAACAAATCAAAGGCCTGTCATCGCCATAGTCCGCTCGCACGTCTGCAGGGAGTAGGACGAAAGGAATTGAAGAATACAGCTGAGCAATTACCTGTCAACCAGATCCAGTAGAAACTCGAGTGAGTTGTCGGGCAGGGCAGCAGCTCCTCCCATATTGCTCGCCGCCGCCATTTTTTCGCCCTCCGCCGACGAGCTCGGGAGGGGGAGGGAATAGAGAAAGGTTGAACTGACTATAGGGCACCCGTGACGGCGCCGTTTTTGGAGCTAACGGCGTGTACGCAATTCTGATCCACAGCACAACTTTCGACAACGGACGCGAGCCACGGCTCGGCTCGTCGCCGTCACATTGCTTTAAAAAACGCAGCCCGTGAATGACTGTACACCACTGTTCCCCGTCGTATTTCGTCGGTCGACCCATTTTCCTGAGACGCAAATTTGTTCTGACAGGCCCACTAGCCCAGATCCCTAGAGGTGGACCTACGGCCAGGATTACGGGTTCAGATGGTCCTGCTATTAGTTACGTCAAGATCAAGATTGGGCGCGAGGCATGGCTGGAGGAAAGGGAGGATCCTTCCAACTCTGAACATGAGATGAGGGGGTGGAACTCGCTATGGAACATGTCAGTGCCACCGAAACTGCGCTTTTTCACTTGGCGATTGGCGCAACACTTACTCCCTACGGGAGATGTCCTAAACCATCGTCATATGGCCACTACGAGTGCTTGCTCCCTATGCGGAGGGCAGGATAGCTGGCGGCATTCTTTGCTGGAGTGTAATGTGTCTAGGTGTGTGTGGGCACTTTCAGAAGCCGAGATGGTCGAGCACATGTGGGCAACCTCAGAACCTGACGCACGGCTGTGGCTCTTTGCCATGAATGACTCTCTTCCACCGGAGCAATTTTAGTTGATGATTGTTACTTTATGGGCGATTTGGAGTGCAAGACGGAAAGCTATACATGAGGATATATACCAGACTCCGTTTGCCACTGACAACTTCATCAAAGCTTACTTATCAGACATAGAGTTTTTGAAGAAGAAGGAGGAAGCACATGGGATAGCAGTACCACGACCCCGTACGTGGATTCCACCACCAACAGATTACTACAAACTCAATGTGGACGCGGCCGTGTCACGCCCAGGTACGTTTGGCGCAGTTGGTGTGGTTTGCAGGGATGAGAGAGGTTTGTTCATGGGAGCGTCAGCTCTCGTTTTCAGAGGACTGCACAACCCCCAGGTGCTAGAAGCACTAGCTGTTCGGGAGGCATTAGCACTTTCAGAAGATCTCTATATCAACCATTTAGTTGTTGCCTCCGATTGCAAGGTGGTGGTAGATGCAATCAGACAGGGAAGCTCAGCAGAATTTGGAGCCATTGTCGAGGAAATCAAGGCTAGAGCAACTACCTTTATTTCATGTTCGTTTACTCATGAGTATAGGACCTCCAATACGGAGGCCCATAATCTCGCAAAGCATGCGTTATCTTTAGGGTTTGGCCGACACACTTGGCTAGGACAACCCGGCGATCTTCTTTTTGTACCTATGAACATTATGATTCAGTAATAAAGCTTTGTGAGATTCTCAAAAAAAAAAGTTACGCCGCTCTCAAAGTTGAGTCACTTAATTTGGGACAGAGGGGGTATTTCTCAAAGTAAGTATATCTTGTTCAACCTCCCTGTCCAAATACAGGTCAGCTTTTGAATAAAAATTAGATGGATTAAATGCTTGTCCTTTTCTGACATCGTCTGGTATACAATGTGTATCTTTTGCCCTTGGTGAAGGTTTCACGCCAAAAGAAGGTATTAGATCTATATATGGTTAGATCCATTGCAAACATTGGCAGCCTTCGTTTCTTCCCCATAGGGTCTCACTGACCTGATGGAAATCTTTCTGTTTTAGTTCTTGATCAGGATCCAGTTTCCCTGTGGACCATCTGCAATACGCTTGCTAGATTCAACTTCAAAGGTGTGCACTTCGATTCCCAAGCATCTCCATTTCGTATTTTCCCTTTCCTGTCCAAAAAGGAAGTTGTTTTCAGAGGGAGAATGAAACGTTGCTTTGCGTATTCATGGGGCTACTATAAAAGGCATGATGGACGTGCATAAGCATTAGACTAGAGGGCTTCCCTCTCGCTCCCCGAGTCGCTCCCGCGGGCAACTCCGGGAGCCAACCCTAGCGCCACCCCCTCCTCCCTCGCCCCGGCTCTCCTCCCCTGTCGCCACCAGTGGCGTCGCCAGCTAAAGGCCGCACGGCGTAGGCGGCGGCAGGGCGCCTAATTCCCGCGTCTGGAGTCTTGCGTCGCGGGGCGCGGTCCTCCTCAGCGGTGACGGTGGTCGTCGGCTCTCCCTCGTGCTCGGCCCCTTCCCCTCGGCGTCCTGGCATCCCAGCGGTGCCTCCCGCCCTCCCCCCATGGCGGATCCGGGGTGGGTGTGCGGGGATCTTGCTGGCGTTGGATCTGGGTGACTATGCCCAGATCCGGGAGGTGGCGGTGGCGGAGGCCCTTGGGGTGGCCGACGGCCAGGCTCAGGTGGTGGCGTGGCGGCTGGCAGCTCGGCTGCTCCGTGTGGGAGGCGGGGTGCTGGTTGGCTCTGGGGCAGCAACAGCAGTAGTTGCTGCCGCCGCCACCGGCGAGCTCGGGGCCGGGCCTTCCGACGACGGCGCCCGGGGTGCCCATCCACCAGGTCTGGTTCCCCCCTGCGCCATCTCCGCTACCGGCCTGGCTCACTGGGTCCATCGAGCCGGTCTACACGACGGCCTCAGGCTAGCCGCATGTGCTGCCACCGCCGGCGCCGCCCCCGACCATGCAGTTCGGCGGGCCCTCGAGCTCCGCCAGCCCCTACGATGGTGTCGACAGGCCCCTGTTCCAGGATGGCCCTCTGATGCCCACCTACTGGCTCTGTCGTCCTCGCTGCTCCGTGCCGACGAGGCGTACCCCTCCGTCGTCCACGGCGAGCCGTCGCCGCGCTTCTCCAAGCTCGAGTTCGCCACCTACGACGGCCCCGTGGACCCCCTGAATTGGCTCAATCAGTGCGACCAATTTTTCAGGGGGCAGCGCACGCTCGCGTCCGACCGCACCTGGACGTGCAGCGCAGATGTGGTATTACACTCTCGAACAGGACGAGGGCGGTATGCCCCCATGGGAGCATTTCCGCGAGCTATGCATCTTATGCTTCGGCCTGCCGATACGCGGGAGCCGGCTGGCGGAGCTTGGGTGCCTGCCTTTCACCTCCACGGTGCAAGACTTCGCCGACCGCTTCCAGGCCCTGGCTTGCCACGCACCGAGCGTCATGGCTCGCCAGCGGGCCAAGCTCTTTGTTGGCGGCCTGCCAGATCATATCCGCGTGGACGTGGAGATGCGCAGGCCACATGACTTCCAATTGTCCATGTACTATGCCTGCGCCTTCGAGAGTCACGCAGTGGCCATGCAGCAGGCATCACTGCCCCGGGCCGCCCGACAACCCCTCCCCCTCCCCGCGCGCGGCCATCACCGACACCACTTGCATTGGGGCGTCCTGCCCAGGCCCCCACAGCGGCCAATGTCGCGGCCCCGACGTGCCCCTTCCGTCGGCTCACCTCGGCCAAGCAGCTCAAGCGTCGTCATCAGGGGGCGTGCTACAACTGTGATGAGGCCTACATCCCAGGCCACTTTTGCCCGCACTTCTTCTACGTGGAGGCTGCAGACTACATCGAGGAGGACGCCGCCGCCGCCGGGCTCGGCGACCAGGCCGGCCCATTGGCCGACGAGGTTCCCCAGGGGCCCACCCAGGCGAATGCCCTCGTGGTCTCCCTCCATGGACTCGCGAGCATATGGACGGAGAAGACTACGCTGCTGCCGGTGATGATCAATGGGGAGCGGTTCCTTGCACTGCTGGATACGGGCTCCACCCACACACTACTAGGAAAAGTCTATACACAGAATCTTAGCAGCAGCGCGGCTCAAAAAGGAGCGCTGCTGCTAATTAGTAGTAGCGCATGTGCGGGAAACTCGCTGCTGATAAGTTTTTAGCAGTAGCGCGCTCGGTGTAAACCGCGCTGCTACAAATATCGATCGGCGGTGTTCACCTAACTCCATTTAGCAGTAGCGCGGTGGCGCGAACCGCGCTACTGCTACGGATGTAGTAGTAGCGTGCTTTTTCTGAGATCGCTGCTGCTAAATTTCAAATTGGCACATTTTTTTGTCCCTGTTAGTAGTAGCGCCGTCGCCCAAAGCGCGCTGCTGCTAATTCCTTAGCAGCAGCGCATTTTAGCTCCCGCGCTACTGCTAACCCGCACCAACCCACCACCTTTTCCCCACCCGTCCCTCCCCTCCCCCTCCTCTCTTCCCTTCCCCCTACCTCCCCCACATGCTCCCACTCTCACTCTTTTTCTTCCTCAATTATTCTCCCCCATTACTCTCTCTCTTCTATCCACCTTTCTCTCTCTTCATTACTCCTACCTAACTACACCACCTCCATTAATGCATCTCCTTTCTCTTTTTCCTTTCCCCTCAACTAGTTGAAGTTGTCTCCTCCCAAATTAGGTAGCTAGGTAGACGTAGGATTTAGTTAAGTGACCTATTTGCCCCCTAACTAGATCTATCTTTGTCAAGAAGAGCTTTGTGCACTTTTGATCTCCCTACAACATCATCTCCACCGTGTGCTCGATCTCGAGATAGAGGTGATGAAAATTTCATGCTTTTGCAAAATGGAAATATGTTTATGTGTGTGTGATATGTTTGTGGAAATTGTGTGTGTGGCATGAGTTGACGCCAAATTGTGCTTTTGAGTTGCCTATGTTTTGCCGAAATGTCGATTTATTTCCGTTTCGGCGAATTCCGGGCAAACTCTAGATCCATATATGTCCTATTTTTAGGGAAGGTCATGCCAAATTTTTGTATGACTTTGATGCATGCATGCATTTTTATAATCAATTTATTTATTATTACCGTGCAGAGTTGACGATGGTCAGTGGAACGATGGTGGACAGGTGGTTGCGGTCGGCGGTGCAGGACATGAAAGAAAATAACCAGACAGAGGTTTTATGTCCGTGTCGAAAATGCAAAGGAATAGTTTGGCTCGACCCCCATGACGATGGTCATGTCGAAGCGCACCTGCTCATGACTGGTTTCATGGATGGCTATACTCGGTGGATAATTGAAGATGAGGATGACGATGTTGAGGATGCCGACGGGGCATGCAATGATGACACAGGGCAAGACAAAGAGATGATCGATAATGGCGGCGGGGAAGAGGCCGGACATGGCGGCGAAGAAGGGGCCGGACATGGTGGAGGAGAAGGGGCCGGACATGGCGGCGGAGAGAACGACATGGACTCCACGCAGCAGAGTTCGTTGGTACTAAGTTCAATCGTGCGGGACCCTCATGTTCAAGCATTGCTTTGCAAGGAGATGAGTACTGAGAGAGTTGCTTCTAGAGAGGAGGCTAAGCTGGAGCAACTGGTGGTAGACTCGAACACTCCATTGTATGATGGTTGCAATCCTGAGGTGACCCGCTTGAGTTTCACGCTCCAACTCCTGAAGACGAAGGCTAAAAACAAATGGACCGACACTAGCCTCGATGAGCATCTCAAGTACCTAAAGGATGTTCTTCCCGCGGGTAATATATGTCCTACTAGTGTTGATGAGGCCAAGAAGATCATGTGCCCTCTTGATCTGCCACACGTTAGATACCATGCATGCATCAACAATTGCATAATTTATCGGAAGGAGCACGCGGAAAAAACAAGCTGTCCGGTGTGCAATGCTTCTCGATACAAGAAGGCCGGGAAGAAATGTCCCCAGAAAGTTGTATGGTACTTACCGATCACTCCCCGTCTCCAGAGGTATTTTGTAGATCCCAAGGAAGCAAAGCTAATGCGCTGGCACGCGGAGAGGAAGAAGCCCGGCGATGGAGATGATCCGAAGCTGAGACACGTGAAGGATGGAAGCCAGTGGAGAGCGTTGAACAGCTTCTATCGGTATTTTGAATGTGATGCAAGGAACATCGTGCTCAGCGCGTGTACCGATGGCATGAATCCGTTTGGCAACCAGAACACCAACCATAGCACATGGTCCGTGTTTGTATGGATGTACAACCTCCCCCCTGGTTGTGCATGAAATCGAAGTACATTCACATGAGCATGCTTATTCAAGGGCCGAAACAACCAGGAAATAATATTAATTTGTATCTGGGGCTACTTCAAGAGGAGTTAGACACGTTATGGAAAACACCGGCCAAGACATGGGACGCCAGCAAAGGTGAGTATTTCAACATGAGAGCCGCGCTGATCACGACAGTGCAGGACTATCTCGGTTACGGATATGTGGCAGGCCAGGTGTGCCATGGATATTGCGTATGCACGCGGTGCATGGATGATACGACGTCTCAGCAGCTAACGTCAAGGAAAGATGGCGGGTCTGGGAAAATCGTGTACATGGGGCATCGAAGATGGCTCGAACAGGACGACCCGTGGAGAAACCGTGGAGATCTATTCAATGGTCACGCTGAGCATCGAGGACCTCCACGTAAGCGGAGCGGTGCCGAAATCGATGACATGTTGAAAAACTGGAAGGAGTGCCCCGCACCGGGAAAGACGATGAGAAAGGCGCCGGAGCCGCTGCTGAAGGTATGGAAGACGAGGTCTGTGTTCTGGAACTTGGAGTACTGGCACAAACTCGATACACCTCATTGCCTTGATCAAATGCATATCTGTAAGAATGTCCTTGAGAGCTTGCTCGCAACACTGATGAACATGCCGGATAAGACCAAGGATGGGCCGAAGGCAAGAAAAGACTTGCAAGATTTGAAAATCAGGGAAGATCTGCACATGCCGCCCCGTAAAATGTCAGATGAGACAGAGACAGAGACAGAGGCATGGGAGACGAAGGGCAAGAAAATAAAGAAAGAGGATTATTGCCCCCCTTCTTGCTTCACCTTAAGTCAGGCTGAGATCAATCAATTCTTTAAGTGCCTTACCGGAGTCAAAGTTAGTTCTGGTTACTGTGGAAAGATAAGCAGATATCTAGACACGGACAAGAAAAGGTTCAGCGGGATGAAGTCTCATAACTGTCATGTGATGATGACGCAGATACTACCTGTTGCCCTTAGAGGGATAATGGACAAGCACGTCCGTGACACACTTATTGGTCTCTGCAACTTTTTCGACGTCATCTCTCGAAAGTCGATCAGTGTGAAGCAGCTCCAAAGGCTACAAGAAGAGATCGTTGTGATACTGAATGAGCTTGAGATGTACTTCCTGCCCGTGTTCTTTGACGTGATGGTGCATCTGTGTGTCCATATTGTGGATGACATAATAGACCTGGGGCCGTCATTCCTGCACAACATGATGCCGTTTGAGAGGATGAATGGGATCATCAAAGGATTCGTTCGTAACATGTCCCGTCCGGGTGGAAGCATCGTCCAGGGCTATTTTGGCACAAGAGTGCATCTCTTTCTGTGAGAATTTTCTATATGGCGCAGATCAGCCGCCTGGTGTTAGTGTTGGTTTGCCCGTTAACAAGCACGATGGGAGGCTCAAAGGAGATGGTCACTGCAACAGTCACAGGGAACTGCACATGGCATACTCAGACCGACGCAGCGACTTTGACAGAGCAAACTTGGTAGTGCTACAACACCTAGACGAGGTAGATCTTTTCGTGGCACTGCACAAAGAAATTATCGCAAAGAAGTATCGTGACCGGGGGGTATGCAGGACGGACGCCGAAGTTACTAGAGAGCATAACTCCACTTTCCTGCATTGGTTCAAAGAGCATATTATTGCTAATCCCCCGGAGGAGGGCTCTAAGGACGGATTGCTCATATACGCCTTAGCACATGGCCCCTCGCCCAACCTCGTAACCTATCAGGCATATGATATCAATGGATACACGTTCTACACGGAGGCCAAAGATATGGACAGTGATGATCAGAACTCAGGGGTGACGATGGAATGCATGACCGGTAGCGACAACGGCGCAACTGAACGATTTTATGGAAGGGTCGAGGAGATCTGGGAGCTTGACTACTCTGGACTGCACAACACGACGATGTTCCGTGTCAGATGGGTTAAGAATGTCGAAAGAGAAAGCCGGATTTTCACTACCATGACTATACCCGACACCAAGAGCGCTACCGTGAACGCTATCGCAAAAAACGAGCCATGGGTACACGCTAAGCACGTGACACAATGCTTCTTCATACTGATCCGCGCAATCCCAGCTGTGTTGTCGTGAGGAGAGGCAAAAGGAACATCATTGGAATGGATGGAGTCGCCAACGAGGAAGACTATAATCAGCACGGCAACCCAATGAGGGAAGATGACGATGATGATGAAGTATACGTCAAAAGAAGAATCAATACTACATTACCTAAGAAAAATCGTACTCCATGGAAAAGGCAAAGTCACAATGAGGGGCTCAATTATTCTTCGACGGACAAGAAGGTAAAGAAGCTGACTCAAAAACGAAAACGTCAGCACTCAGGAAACGTATGTTATTGGTCAAATGATGTAATATATATATATATATATATATATATATATATATATATATATATATATATATATATATATATGTTCCTATTTTGTATACACACTTAGCCATTATTATGCATGGGTCCAATGATGTGTAATATATATGTTCCTATTTTGCATACATATTTAACCATCACACTGGTGGAAAAAGGGCCTTTGGTCGCGGTTCGCAACTGCCATTAGTCGCGGTTGCGCAACCTCGACCAAACAGGCGCGACTAAAGCCCCCCCCCTTTAGTCGCGGTTGCTTAAGAACCGCGACTAAAGGCCCGTCCACGTGGGCGCCAGGCGGCCGTCGGGGCGGAGGACCTTTAGTCGCGGTTCTTCTGGCCAACCGCGACTAAAGGCCGCCGCAGGTTTAGGGTTTTAGCCCCCCCCCTAAACCTGTTTTCTGTTTAATTTGTATTGTTTTATTTCTTTTGTGCTTTATTTTAATTTTGAAGGAGTTTCACATATTCTACGGTACTACATACATGCATATGAATGTACAATTTCAAACAAATTTGAAATTAGAACCAAAAAGAATTCAAGAGGAATATACAATATATATTCAATATCATCGGATGACCATATACAATTTTGAACAAGTTTCCATACATAATTTAATGCATATAAAGTTCTACGTCCTCGTAATGGTGTTCTCCTTTAGTATGGAGGACTTCCCTCCTGAACCATCCAGCTAGTTCCTCTTGAAGTGGTCGGAAGCGAGCTTCTGGACTAAGCATCATCCGGAGGTTATTCCTCTGAGCATTGGTATCACTCGGAACCCGCTCAGAGGTGTATCTCCGGATCATCTCACAGACATAGTATGCACATAGATTGGTCCCCGCTGGCTGAATATCCTCACCATTCTTAGCCTTTGACCTTTTGAATTCTAGCTCTTTTTTGAATTCACCGACCTTTGTATCTACGAACCGTCTCCAAACCCTACGAGGCAAAGAAAATTAAATGAACAAGAGAGTTATTAGTTACTTGATATTAGGAAATGAACGAAATAGGCCGATCGATATAGAGCGCAAATGAATGAAAATAATTACTTCTGCAGCATTCTTCTCATGCCGCCCCAAAGCTTTGGATCCATATTCACAGAGTCGTGGACGAGACATTCTGAGGTGTTAACTTTAATTACTAGCAGAATCCAGTGGAACCTGCGGACACGATACATGCACAGTACGTCATGCATAACTCATCGATTAGCCGGCCACATACCATGCATGGAGTAAACAAAAGAGAATGTGCTCAAGACAGAAACACTCACTCAAAATGGTAAGGAAATAGAATATCACTTTTGAGTTCCTGCTTTGTAAGAAACTGCCACAGGTCTGCCTCCACGTCGGCGGGGTAACGCTCCAACACATGTCCATTAACGATGTGTGGGTCAATGAACCCAACATCATGGATGTTCCTTACTCTGCGTCGTTCTCTCTGTTGAACTTGATCTTCCCCTGTTGAGCATCCCTCATTGCGTTAATAAGGGCTTGGGTGGGTTTAATTAATTTGCCCCGGTAAACACACTCCCCTGTCTCCGGGTTCAGCGTTCCCCCATGCCCGTACCACCAGCTTTTGGCCCTTGGGTCCCATCCCTCCGTACCTGGACGGATTCCTCGCGCCCTCAGCTCGTTCTCCATCTTCTCCCACCTAGGCTCCCAAAGGCGATACCCTCCTGGCCCCATAACATGATTGTACTCCTTCTTAGCCGCATTTTCCTTATTTTTTTTCGATATTTGAATGAACTGCTCCGATTTCTTTTGCTTCACAAATTCTGGCCAATCATCTTTCAGTTTCTCATATTGTCCTTTGAAATCCGGAGTCTTGTTCTTCTTGACAAAGTCATGGGCTAGATTTTGCTTGAATTTCCGGAATGCGTCGGCCATCTTATGAAGAGCGAACTGTTTGACTAGCCTCCTCCTCTCCTTGTTTTCCTCAATCTTGTTACCCTCCTCATCGAATTTGTTGTATTCCGGAGGTAGAACGAAATGTTCCATAAGCTTCTTGAAGCAATCTTTTTTTGTTCTCTTATCGACAAAAGTGAAACCATCAATTCGTGCCTTCTTTGGCTCATTCCACTCCTGGACGGTGATCGAGACGTTGTCTCTAACAATGGCTCCGCATTGGCTGACAAACTTGGTGGCGTTCTTGCGGGGCTCCAGCGGCCTGCCGGTTGCACTGTCGACAACCTCGATGGTGCATGTTTCTCCTTGTTTCATCGTCTTGGTTGCGCCACGCTTTGACGACGTACTCAATTGTTTCGACGATCCGGCCGAGGGCTAAAATAAGAAAGAGTCGCGCGCGTTAGTACACACATATTTATTCAAATCAGTTAGTTTGTATCACCAGAGGCTCAATGTATATATATACCTCGGCGCCGGAGGTGGTTGCTACTTCCATTTGAAGATCGTCGTTTATCGACGTTTGTTCGGCATCATCTTGCTGACGGCGCCCTTCATCTTCACCGTCAAGGTTCAGATAAGAAGAGATATCATCTTCTTCTTCTCCGGTCGGCACATATAGAATATCGCTGTTTATGATGCCGAACATATGTGCTTCACCGTCCGGATCATAGTTGTCCATAATCGGGTCAGCTCTATCGTCCGCCATTATGTCAGTCCTGAAAACATGTAGTAAAAACAAATTAATTAAGTGAAGAAGGGGGGCGGTGGCGGTGGCGGTGGCGAAAGGGCGGTGGCAAAAGGAGGGGGCGAGGAAGGGGTGGGAGAGGGTGTCGCGGTAGAGCGCGAGACGGGGCGGCAGACGACGGCGTCACGGAGAGGGAGGCGAGGACAACACACATGTATAACCCTCGCCGCCCCCTCTCGATCCAAAAAAAAACACCGCGCGCATCGCCGCCCCCCTCGCCGCCCCCTCTCCGTATATGCGCGGGGTCGTGTACATTTTTTTAAAGCGGGATCGTTGTACATTGACGCGCGGGGTCATTGTATATATTGATTATCAAGTTTTACTTTTTTGTTGTTAATTATCAAGTTTTATATACGTTTTTTTGTTAATTATCAAATTTTACGGTTTTTTTGTTAATTATCAACCTTTGGTCGCGGTTGGCCAGAACAACCGCGACTAAAGGTATTTTTCAAAATACTTTTTCTTTTTCAAAATCTTAAAAATACAAATAATATATCAGAAAATTCAGAAAAATAAAACTAATTCAATTCAATATGTTAAAAACACAAATATTATATCAAAAAATTCAGAAAAATAAAACTAATTCAATTCAAAATTCTAAAAATACAAATAATATATCAAAAAATTAAGAAAAATAAAACTAATTCAATTCAAAATGTTAAAAATACAAATAATATATCAAAAAATTCAGAAAAATAAAACTAATTCAATTCAATATGTTAAAAACACAAATATTATATCAAAAAATTCAGAAAAATAAAACTAATTCAATTCAAAATTCTAAAAATACAAATAATATATCAAAAAATTAAGAAAAATAAAACTAATTCAATTCAAAATGTTAAAAATACAAATAATATATCAAAAAATTCAGAAAAATAAAACTAATTCAATTCAAAATCTTAAAAATACAAATAATATATCAAAAAATTAAGAAAAATAAAACTAATTCAATTCAATATGTTAAAAATACAAATAATATATCAAAAAATTCAGAAAAATAGAACTAATTCAATTCAATATGTTAAAAACACAAATATTATATCAAAAAATTCAGAAAAATAAAACTAATTCAATTCAAAATTCTAAAAATACAAATAATATATCAGAAAATTAAGAAAAATAAAACTAATTCAATTCAAAATAATATACCAGAGGCCGGCCGTCGGCTATGGTGGTACGGCCGGACTCTGCAGAGCGTCATGGACTACATCACGGCCGGCGATATCCCCCGCCTGCGCTACCCTCAGTTCGAGCCACGAGCGCCGCCCGACGACAGCGACGACAGCAGCGACGACGACGGCGGCAACTTAGAAGGCGACGACTACCAGTACAACGGCGGCGGCTATGAAGACTATGAGTATGCATATTATACGCCTAGGCAGGAGTATGACTAAATCACTCCAAATTTCATGTATCATCAGTGGTATCTCGAATCATTCGAAAATGGACACCAAACACATCACGGGTAATATAATTCACATGATCCATTCAACAAAGTTTGGTACAATAAATTATTACACATCATTTCTTCCCTTGTGTCCCTGCTTGCTTACGATTGTGCCGTATCCATGGAGCATCCTCATCATTTAACTTAATGCTTGGGTCGGTGTTCACTTTGAAGGGCGGAATTTCAGCAAACATATTATAATCTTCTGACATGTCTGTCTTGTCCTCCACTCCCACGATGTTTCTTTTCCCTGAAAGAACAATGTGGCGCTTTGGATCATCGCATGATGTACTGATCGTTTTCTTATCTTTCCATTTCCTCGGTTTGCTACTCATGTCCTTCACATAGAAAACCTGAGCGACATCTTTCGCTAGGACGAATGGTTCGTCAAGGTAACCAAGATTGTTGAAATCCACCATTGTCATTCCGTATTGCTGGTCCACCTTTACCCCACCTCCTGTTAGCTTGAACCATTTGCACCGGAACAAAGGGACCTTAAAGGAGGGTCCATAGTCAAGTTCCCACATCTCCTCTATGTAACCATAATATGTGACCTTTTGCCCATTCTCGGTTGCTGCATCAAAGCGGACACCACTGTTTTGGTTGGTGCTCTTTTTATCTTGGGCGATCGTGTAAAATGTATTCCCATTTATCTCGTACCCTTGGAAAGTCGTTATAGTCGAAGATGGTGTCTTGGCCAACATGTACAACTGATCTACAACATCATTGTCATTCATTAAATGTTTTCTCAACCAACTGCCGAAAGTCTCCATGTGGGCCTTCCTAATCCAGGATTCAGGCTTCCCCGGGTTGTCCGAGCGTAAAATATTCTTGTGTTTCTCAAAGTACGGAGCCACCAAGCTGGAATTGGTCAGTACAGTGTGGTGTGCTTCAGTCAGAGAATGGCCGTCCATACATATCGTTGATTTCCTTCCGATCGTGCCTTTTCCACTTAGTCTCCCCTCGTGCCGCGATCGAGGAAGACCAATCGGCTTAAGGTCAGGAACAAATTCAACACAAAACTCAATTACCTCCTCATTTCCATAGCCCTTGGCGATGCTTCCTTCTGGCCTAGCACGGTTACGAACATATTTTTTTAATACTCCCATGAACCTCTCGAAGGGGAACATATTGTGTAGAAATACAGGACCGAGAATGAAAATCTCTTCCACTAGGTGAACCAAGAGGTGCGTCATAATATTGAAGAAGGATGGCGGGAACACCAACTCGAAACTGACAAGACATTGGATCACATCGTTCTGTAACCGTGGTAGATCTTCTGGATTGATTACCTTCTGAGAGATTGCATTGAGGAATGCACATAGCTTCACAATGGCTACTCGAACATTTTCCGGCAGGAGCCCCCTCAAAGCAATCGGAAGCAATTGCGTCATAATCACGTGGCAGTCGTGAGACTTCAGATTTTGGAACTTTTTCTCCGCCATGTTTATTATTCCCTTTATATTGGACGAGAATCCAGACGGGACCTTCATACTGCTCAGGCATTCAAAAAAGATGACCTTCTCTTCTTTGGTCAGAGCGTAGCTGGCACGACCTTGAAACCATTCCGGATGCCGGTCATCAGGGTCTTTCAAACGTTGCTGGTCCTGCCGTGCTTCCTTTGTATCATTTGTCTTCCCATACATGCCCAAGAAGCTTAGGAGGTTCACGCAAATATTCTTCGTAACGTGCATCACGTCGATTGCAGAGCGGACTTCTAGGACTTTCCAATATTCTAGCTCCCAGAATATAGATTTCTTCTTCCACATGGATGCGTGCCCGTCAGCTCCCTTCGGAACTGATTGTCCGCCAGGACCCTTTCCAAAGATGACTTTCAAATCCTTGACCATATCAAATACCTCAGCACCAGTGCGTTCCGCAGGCTTCGGCCGGTGATCTGCCTTGCCGTTGTAATGCTTGCCTTTCTTTCTTACTGGATGAATTTTCGGAAGAAATCGACGATGCCCAAGGTACACGTTCTTCTTACAATTTGGCAAATGTACACTTTCAGTCTCATGTAAGCAGTGCGTGCATGCATTGTATCCCTTATTTGACAGTCCCGAAAGGTTACTAAGAGCAGGCCAATCGTTGATGGTTACGAAAAGCAACGCTCGTAGGTTAAATTCCTCTTTTTTGTGCTCATCCCACACACGGACACTAGGTCTGCCCCACAGCTGTAAAAGTTCATCAACTAATGGCCTTAGGTACACATCGATGTCGTTGCCGGGTTGCTTCGGACCTTCGATGAGCACTGGCATCATAATGAACTTCCACTTCATGCACAACCAAGGAGGAAGGTTGTCGATGCATAGAGTCACGGGCCAGGTGCTATGGCTGGAGCTCTGCTCGCCAAAAGGATTCATGCCATCTGTACTTAGACCAAATCTTATGTTCCTTGCGTCAGCTGCAAAATCTTTGAACTCTCTGTCGATCTTTCTCCATTGCGTTCCATCTGCGGTGTGTCTCAACTCCCCGTCCGACTTACGGTCCTCTTTGTGCCATCGCAACAACTTGGCATGCTCTTTGTTCCTGAACAGACGTTTCAACCGTGGTATTATAGGAGCATACCACATCACCTTGGCGGGAACCCTCTTCCTGGGTTTCTCGCCCTCAACATCGTCACCAGGGTCATCGCCTCTGATCTTATAACGCAATGCAGTGCATACCGGGCATTCATTCAAATTCTTGTATTCACCGCGGTAGAGGATGCAGTCGTTGATGCATGCATGTATCTTCAGAACCTCTAAACCTAGAGGGCAGACAACCTTCTTTGCTTCGTACGTACTGGCGGGCAACTCGTTATTCTTTGGAAACATATTCTTCAACATTTTCAGCAAGTTTTCAAATGCCGAGTCAGCTACACCTGCCTGTGCCTTCCATTTCAGCAAATCCAGTGTGCAGCCCAGCTTTTTCAGACCATCATCGCATCCGGGGTACAACGACTTTCTGTGATCCTCTAACATGCGATCCAAATTCTCCCTCTCCTTTTCAGTTTCGCAGCGTCTCCGTGCATCAGCAATGGTCCGACCAAGATCATCAAGGGTCTCATCACGTGCCTCTTCTTCACCTTCACCTTCCCCTTCACCTTCCCCTTCACCTTCAGCATCCTCCATGAAAGTATCACCGAAATGAGCAAGATAGCTTTCATCGATGAAATCATTCCCTTCTTCATCTTCTTCCATTATAACCCCTCTTTCTCCATGCTTGGTCCAACAATTATAGCTTGGCATGAAACCGTGCCGAAGCAGGTGCAGGTGAACTTCTCTTGAGGAAGAGTAACCCTTCTGATTCTTACATTCAACACATGGACAGATAACAAAACCCTTCTGCTTGTTCGCATTAGCCACTACGAGGAAATCTTTCAAACCCGTAGTGAACTCGCGGGAGAGTCGGTTACCGTACATCCATTGCCGATTCATCTGCATTATTATAATATAAAATATATAATTAACCATCATGCATTTGTTAAACTAACTAGCTATAAACAATAGAAATTAAACAATGAACAACACACATGCATATTTTATCAATGACACACATGCATGAAAGGTTCAAGTTGCTAACCGCGATCGAGGAGGAAAAAATAAATGAGGAACCTCAAGTGTGGCTCCAACACTTCATATCATGTTTGTTTCACCCTCTTGGGGCATTTCATCAAACACCTTGTGTGCATAAGAGGAACCAAAAGCAAACCTACACCCGCTTGTGAAGCTTGTGAAGAGAAGTGGCACCAAATGGCTAAGTGAGCGTGCTGAACTGGTATATATAGGGGAGGAGCTTTAGTCGCGGTTGGCCTGGCCAACCGCGACTAAAGGCCTTTGGGCACCTTTAGTCACAGTTGGCCTGGCCAACCGCGACTAAAGCCCATCACGTGCACCAGCTGGCCACCGAGCGCCCTGGGCCCAGGCCTTTGGTCGCGGTTCGTCTGCCGAACCGCGACTAAAGACTTCATTAGTCGCGGTTCCTACAGTTTCGCGACTAATGGGGCTGGACGGAAGCCTCTTTTTCTACCAGTGTCAAATGATGCAATATATATCGCCCTCCCTTCGTTCACTGCCCTCGGGAAATAAAAGTGGGATAAAATAAAGGAAAAGAAAAAAGGAAAATTGGCAGTAGCGAAGGTAGTAGCAGCGCGTTTTGCCTAAACCGCTACAGCTACTGAAGTTAGTAGTAGCGAATTTTGTATAAAGCGCTACAGCTACTGAAGGTAGTAGCAGCGCGTTTTGTCCAAATGCGCTACTGCTACGTCCACTTAACCCAAAATTCTCACTCGCCCTGCTTCATCCCGCCTTTCCCCCCAAATCCCCACTCTCTCTTCCCCCATCGCACCGCCGCGCCCGACCCGGCCCCGG
>NC_041393.1:611512208-611545405 GCF_002162155.2 Triticum dicoccoides | reverse complement strand
CGTCGGCCCTCGCCTCCCTCCTCTCCCCTCCCGGCCGTCGTCGGGCCTGCCTCCTCGCCCCTGCACCCTCTGTAAACCCCCCCTCTCTCTCTGCTAGGGTTTTTCGGTTAATTTACTTAGGTTTTAGTTAGGGCAGTATGTTAATTAGGTTATCTATTTAGTTATGAATTTAGCTAGGTTTCAAAATTAGCTGAATTTATATGCAAATTTGAACTGGACATGTGATATGTGCATATGTCATGTTTTGGACATGTCATGTTTGGAAAATGATCCGAGTGGCCTATGTTACGCCGGAATGTTGATTCATTTCTGTTCCGGTGAATTTCAGGCGCTCGATATGTCCATTTTTTAGCATAGTTCATGCCGAAATTTCCCGTGAATAAAGGCATGATTTGTGCTACATAGTTGGCATATCGAGTGCTAGCACATAGATTTCTTTTTATGTCATTTCTCATTTATTCATACTTTTAGAAATAAATGAGGACACTTAATCATAGGAAACATGTCAAACAACGAAGAAACTGGGCCTTCTGACCAAGATGCAGACGAGATGGATTATGAGGGTGAACAAGAGTACCTCGACTATTTGACTGCTAAGCAAGGTTTGCAGGTCGGCCTCGATGATGGTACTGACGCCGACATCGACACCGATGGCGCCGACACCGATGGCGGCACCGAGACCGGTGGGGAAGGTACCAGCGGGGAAGGTACCGGCCCCGATGCCGCTATCGAAAAGAGGAAGCATAAGAAGCAGAGGATACGAAAACCTAACAAACTAGGGATTGGACGACTTGTGATCACAAAGATGGCACCTGGCAAGTTTGAGCCGTTAGAGCCGGAAGAACCTCGCAAGTGCTATGGGAACCAAGTAGGATGCATCCTACGGGAATGCGCGAGCATCAACGACGATGACTTAAGGAGTAAAGAACATTTGATGCAGTTGCTCCTAACGAAGTTGCACAAGAGATTCAAGTTCCCTGACCGGGATGATAACATAGAACAACCATGGGATGATCCGAAGATGAAAAAGATTAACAATCACGCCATGGACATGTTCAACAATGATTTGGCCTCCTGGAAAGGGAGGGTGAAACGAGCTATTGAGGCTGATGAACCCCTGTCCAAGATTCTGGAGGAAAATCCGACACTTACGGAATAGGAGTGCGAAAAGTTCAAGGACACTTGCGCTACCGAGGCAGCCAAGGCTAAGGCTGCAAAATTCAAGAGCCTTCAACAAAGGAACACGGGGAAGCATCGCCTCGGAAGTCGTGGCTACCTCGGTAAAAGGCCCATATGGGATAAGGAGGACGCGGAACGTGAAGCCGCGGGTCTCCCAGACCCCTTCGCGAAGTTCACCAACCCCTAGGAGCGTGACTTCATCAGGGCCCGCTACAAGTGGGACAAGGAGAAAAAGGTTTTTTACACGGACAAGATCACGAGGAAATTGATTAGACTACTGGAGAAGCAACACCAGCTTGCAGCCGAAAGCCCTACTTCTCCGATGAGGCCCAAGTGGGACACCCCTCTCAACCGGGCCTTGAACGAACTTAAGGGACTCCCTTTGGACCAGCGGCCGCAATATGGTCGTGTGCATGGCGCTGGAGACGACGCCACGTGGAAGGTGTTTTACAATGAGGTCCCGGAGGCCAAGAAGCAGAAAAAGAAGTTTAGTCAGGCGGACATCGACGCGAAGGTGAAGCTTGCGGTCGAGAAAAAAGCAGCTGAGGACGCGAAAAATGCAGCCGAGGAGAAATATGAGTTGCTACAACAGGCAGTCAATGCAGCTGTAACTGCCTGCAGAAATGATTTTGCTACTAACTTGGTTCCAGTTATCATCAACTGGTCGTCATCAACTGGGCGAAGGAAAATCCAGACAAGACGGTACATGATTTCCCGTTGCCCAGTTTCGTCGGGAGCAACTCCATGAACAACAACACCATCGCACCATCACTTGCTCACACAACCGGGCCTCCTCTCGCAGCCGCTCCCGCTCATAGCAGCCCGTCCTCAGTCTCAGGCGCGCTAGGTGGGCCTTCGTCTTTGGCTGAGCTCGACGCCGTCACGGTAATTACATGTCGCACCAACATATATATATATATATATATAATATTCCATTTTTGTTGCCTTTCGGTTGTTTTACGCCACAGACATATGTGTTTGTAGGCGAAAGAAACCCCGTGCACCATACTCTACTTGATCAAAGGCCAGAAGGTGGACGTGGGAAAGGGGATGATAATGGACCCCTCTCAACGCACGTTCCACAACCAGCCGATCCCCGCTGGGCACTTCAGGGTTAGCTTGACCAGTGTGAAATTGGGGCACGAGGATTTGCCTCCTCTAGTACAGCATGTGGGAGCGGACGACGAGACCCGGCTGCGGATTGGAAGCTGCAAGAATTGGCTGCTGCTATGGCCGAAGAATCTTATTCGTCTGGAGCCGGCCGAGAGCACACCAATAACTACCACACATCAACAAGCATGTGCGGAGACCACCACCCCGCCTACGCAATTACCAGCTCCTGTAGTGCCGGGTGAGAGCGGCGGACGACATGATGAAGGGGGTGCAATAGTACTGGCTGATGTAATTTCTCCTATAGAACAGAGAATGGATGATGAGACGGAGGTCGACCCTATGGATTTCCTCAATACAAACGCGTATGACTGTGACATAGATATGATGAGTCAACCATATGACGAATCGGGCTATCAGCTTGCTAATGAGGATATGGATGATATGCCCGGGCAGGGTCGTAGCATGGATTGCAAAAAGTCTCTCTTCATGAAATCCTCACAGGACACGCCTGAAGATGCCGCCTCAACACAGGCTCAACTAGTCGGGCGCGAGGGTTGTACAGTACTTAGCCCGGGAACATTGGGGCAGGGGTTAAGGAAGGGTCTGGAAGGTGTGCCCAAGAAAAAGGAGAGGAAGAGATCGGGGAAGGTAACTGCCTCCAAACAAGCCAGAGTACATAGCAGCCAGACGATGCATTCTGAAGAGCGTGTACCCGTGAAAGGTACGGTCATGTTCCATCTCACGGGCGAGCCGGTGCTACCGCCGAAACCGCTGGAGGCACTATCAGGGGATCTCAAGAGACTGCACGACCATGTGCTGTCGACTGAGAAAAGCCTACTAGCCTCAAAGGATCCAGGATATCCGACATACGCGGCTCGTGTGCCTGAGGGGAAGTGCTACGTCGACACACGACCCGTGGAGGTGTTCTTCCTGCGGTTTGACCATATCTTTGAGATGTTTCTAACAAGGCGACTTGATTTTACTATCGTCCACCTTTTTGCGCTACATATGAGCTCCATCATGAAGAGTGAAGAAGTCTCGTAAATCTGTGTGGCGGATCTGTACTACATGCACGCGTCTTTCTTGAGTCTCGGCGACTTTGAGCGTGAAACTGCTAGGGAGTACCTCCATGTCAGGACCCCGACTCAATGTCACATCGATCTAGCATGTAACACCTCATATCACTTTGCGGCCTCACGCACGGTATTCCCACGGGTGTCGCCTTACCTTTGCCCGGGACCGTTTGCGTCTTTTGGCACACGTATATGATAGTGTCGCTAGCATCCATATGAGCTGGCGCTGTGGTGCACGGGAGGGCGAGTTAGGATATGCGTTAGGCTCCTGGTGGCTTCCTGAGTGCGGTGACACGCTCCGAGACGAGCTCAAACGGCTGTAGTGACGGCGGTGACGAGGTCAGCGGCGGCCGGAGTTCGGCCGCGGCGGAGCTATGGCCTAGAGCTTGCAAACGCGAGGGGAGAGAGAGGGGTTCTGCACGGAGGCTCACCGCGGAGCTGTAGGGAGGGTTAGTGGGCTCGGGGGCGGCCGGAGTGCAGCGAATCGACGGCGACGATCTCCGGTGGCCGAGGAGGGGAACGGCGACGTGGGCGGCGATGCAGGGCTTCCGGAGGGCCGTGGATCGGTGGGGAGGAAGAGAGGGTCGAGGCGGAGCTCGCAAGCACAGCGAGGGGTCGAGGGGGAGACGGTGGCCGCGGCGTTACGGTGGCGCGGCTGCGGCTGCGCTCGGCGAGTGAGAGAGAGCAGAGGGGAGGAGGGGGTGCAGAGAGAGAGAGAGGGGCGGTCAGGGGGGGTGTCGTGGCTTCACCAGGGCGTCGAGGGGGAAGCGGCAAGCAGGAGGTGGCCGGGACGCGTGCCGGCGCGCTGCGGCCACACACCCTCGTGCCCACTGGCACGAGGTTGAGGATGACTGGCACATGGGCCTGGTGGGCTGGCTTCTCTGCTGGGCCAGGTAAGTAACAGGTACCCCCTCCTTCTCTGTTTCTATTTTAATTGTTGTTTTCTATTTATTTCAATCTGTTTTGATTTAGTTCAAGCACTAAACCATTTTTGTTTCTTCCAATAATTTTTGCAGGGACTGAAAGTAATATTCTAGAGCCCCTCACAAAATATCAGAATTATTGAAGCATTAAAAATATATATATAACATATATTTGCTCCAACTCAAATACAATATGTGTTAATTCAAAAATCCAGAATGGCCTAGAAATATGTGCATCATTTTTTTGGCAGAGGTTTTCACCTTTACCAGAAATCATGAACATTTTTAGAGGGCATTTTGGGTTTATTGAAAAAGATTTTATTTTGACCCTAGTTGAATTGATTTAATGCTAGGGTTTGAGCATCCCCATTTCAATTTTAGGCAAAATTTGAACATGATGCAACACATGACTAGCTAGCTCAGAGCAAACCAGAAGCTAGGGATGTGACACTCCAAAACTTCATGGTACAAAATAAGGACCGGGGAATTGTCCTCGTGCCTTATCATCCAAAGTAAGTCAGTTCCGGACAACCCTTTCGTACATTTCGATCATTCCTTCTCTCTCATATGGGGAATAATTTGAGGTGTCTTTTCCCTGCAGCAACGGGCGCGCCGTCCTTATCGTTCTTTACCCGCAAGTCTCCCACGCCGTGTATTTTGAACCTTCCAGAGACTACGAGAAAAAAGACTACACCCACATAATGAATATTCTAGATGATGCTCTCCAAGGCTTCAACTTTAGAGGTGGCCATGTGCAGATCAAGAAACAAAGGAACAAGAAGATGGGTTTCGCGCATAAAACTAACTTCTCCTGCATCCATGTCCCAAAACCAAGCAAGAAGGATGGATTCTACATCGTCCATCTCATGATTAAGTTCAACACGGATCACCAAAAGCTTCGCATTAACAGCAGAAATGATGATCATATCCACAAGTGGCTAGAATCTCATGGAGAAGTCGATTATAAACTTAGAGATGACTTCTTTTGCATCCAAAGCGACATTGCGGCGATCATCATGAAAGAAGTCGTCGATGAGAAGGGGATGTTCCACCACGGCCCTATATCGCGAGCTGACGTCCGAACTCGCATAGGCATGCAACGTCTAAACCTCGCGCCGTTCAAGAAGCTAGGGTTCATCCTCGATGATATGGAAGGATGGAAATTCTAGTGATTTATGATGCCGATGATGATGATATGTGTCGGTTGAACTTGTATACTTTTTGTAGCGATGAAACTTTGTGATGTCCACGGTCCCTGCCGAACTTGCGTAACGCTACTTTGTTAGTTTGCGTATGATGACCTCCGTACCTCTAGTTAATGAATTTGTGTACTGTATGTTGCATCTAGTTGCTAACCCTTTCTTTTTCAGTGTTGCTCTAGTATATTTTGTTGCATATATATGATTGTACATCCTCTTCATGAACATGCATCTCTAATAGGTACCTAGTTTCTTGATGGCGAGATGGAATTGCTATGTCGTGTACAAAGGGAAGGTTCCGGGGGTGTAGAACGAGTGGCATGAGTGTCAGGCGCAAGTGAATGGGTTCACGGGCGCCAGCCAGCCATAAAGGCTTCAAAAGCAGAGAAGAAGGAGAAGCTAGTTACTTGAGGTTCACGCTAGCGCGAGAGAGGACTCATAACCGCCACCTCATGTACTGCATAGTTTCGCTCTCACTCATAGTGATAGCACTTCTTGTGTATACCTTTGTTTAGATGGATGACGTTGTTGTAGTTGCAAGTATTCGAGACTTGCATGTATCGCTATTTTCGAGATGATGACAAGATATCACTTTGTGTTGGATGATGATTATGATGAGACTATTTGTATGTACATGCTATGATTACATTTGTGGTCTCGCAGGCATTTGTATGTGTATCATGATGACATTTCTATGTGCTAAAGATTCTTCTATAAAGCCTGTTCAAATACAAAACAAATATGCCAAAAAAACTACTTTAATTAGCAGTAGCGAGTGTATAAAAGTTAGCAGTAGCGCCGCGATAGCAGTAACGCGTTCAGGCAAAGTGCGCTAGAGCTACTAGCAGTAGCGAGCTTCCGCTAACAGCGCTGCTGCTACACTTGTGTAGCAGTAGCGCCGGTGAGCACGCACTACTGCTATGTGTTAGCTGTAGCGCCTTATTAGTAGCGCCTATCCCCGCGCTACTAATACATCTAAAACCCGCGCTGCTGCTAGCCTTTTCCCTAGTAGTGACAATTTCCTGCCCGGGTCCACCACGCGCCGCCTGGCACTGCAACCGACCGACGGGGAGCAGCTACGAGTTATAGTGGCCAATGGTGACCGTGTACACTGCCAGGGTATTGCTCGGCATGTCCCCATCATCATCAGCGACAAGCACTTCACCGTCACCTGCGTAGGCATTGACCTGGGTTGCTTCGACTTCATCCTGTCGTTGACTTTTTATGGACCCTGGGTCCCATCCTATGGGACTTCGACGCCATGACGATGATTTTCTGGCGCCCGAGTCACTGCGTCCGGTGGGAGGGCGTGAGTGGCGCCTCTCGAATGGTGCCTCAGCCCCAGCTGACGGCGGCCGTCGTCGACCCCGAGCATCCCTTGTTGGCTAGCCTGTTGCAGCAGCACAATGACCTCTTCGACGAGCCACAGGGCCTTCTGCCAGTACATCCCTACAACCACCACATCCACCTGCTGCCGGACATAGCTCCCGTTGCCGTGCGGCCGTACCGCTATTCCCAGCTGTAGAAGGACGAGATGGAGCGGCAGTGTGCGATCATGCTCACACAGGGCATCATCCGGATCTCGACATCACCGTTCTCCGCGCGGGTGCTCCTCGTGCGCAAGGCCGATGGTTCGTGGCGTTTATGCATCAACTACCATGCTCTCAATGCCAAGACGTCCAAGGACAAATTTCCTATCCCCGTCGTGGATGAACTCCTGGATGAGATACACGGGGCATGCTTCTTCAACAAGCTCGACCTCCGTTTGGGATATCACCAAGTGCGGATGCACCCGGACAATGTCGCGAAGAAGGCCTTTCGCACTCATCACGACCACTTTGAATTCCTGGTGATGCCCTTTGGCCTCTCCAAATGCCCCGACGACATTTCAGGCCTTGATGAATGACGTCCTCCGCCCCTACTTGCGCCGATTTGTGCTAATTTTCTTTCATGACATTCCTATCTATAGCTCATCGTGGGCAGAGCACCTGCAACACGTGGCCATAGTCTTCAATGAGCTTCGAGCGCACCATCTGCTGTTGGAAATATGCCCTAGAGGCAATAATAAATTAGTTATTATTATATTTCCTTGTTCATGATAATCGTTTATTATCCATGCTATAATTGTATTGATAGGAAACTCAGATACATGTGTGGGTACATAGACAACACCATGTCCCTAGTAAGCCTCTAGTTGACTAGCTCGTTGATCAATAGATGGTTACGGTTTCCTGACCATGGACATTGGATGTCATTGATAACGGGATCGCATCATTAGGAGAATGATGTGATGGACAAGACCCAATCCTAAGCCTAGCATAGAGATCGTGTAGTTCGTATGCTAAAGCTTTTCTAATGTTAAGTATCTTTTCCTTAGACCATGAGATTGTGCAACTCCCGGATACCGTAGGAATGCTTTGGGTGTACCAAACGTCACAACGTAACTGGGTGGCTATAAAGGTGCACTACAGGTATATCCGAAAGTGTCTGTTGGGTTGGCACGAATCGAGACTGGGATTTGTCACTCCGTGTAAACGGAGAGGTATCTCTGGGCCCACTCGGTAGGACATCATCATAATGTGCACAATGTGACCAAGGGGTTGATCACGGGATGATGTGTTACGGAACGAGTAAAGAGACTTGCCGGTAACGAGATTGAACAAGGTATCGGTATACCGACGATCGAATCTCGGGCAAGTACAATACCATTAGACAAAGGGAATTGTATACAGGATCGATTGAGTCCTTGACATCATGGTTCATCCGATGAGATCATCATGGAACATGTGGGAGCCAACATGGGTATCCAGATCCCGCTGTTGGTTATTGACCGGAGAACGTCTCGGTCATGTCTACATGTCTCCCGAACCCGTAGGGTCTACACACTTAAGGTTCGATGACGCTAGGGTTATAAAGGAAGTTTGTATGTGGTTACCGAATGTTGTTCGGAGTCCCGGATGAGATCCCGAACGTCACGAGGAGTTCCGGAATGGTCCGGAGGTAAAGATTTATATATGGGAAGTCCTGTTTTGGTCACCGGAAAAGTTTCGGGTTTTTCCGGTAACGTACCGGGACCACCGGGAGGGTCCCGGGGGTCCACCAAGTGGGGCCACCAACCCCGGAGGGCTGCATGGGCCATGTGTGGGAGGGAACCAGCCCCAGGTGGGCTGGTGCGCCCCCCACAAGGGGCCCAAGGCGCAGGGGAGAGTGGGAGGGGGCAAACCCTAGGGCAGATGGGCCCTAAGGCCCACCCCAGGCGCGCCTCCCCTCTCTCCCCCTCTGGCCGCCACCCAGATGGGATCTGGGGGCTGCCGCCACCCAGATGGGATCTGGGGGCTGCCGCCACCCCTGGGGAGGGAATCCTAGAGGGGGCGCAGCCCCCTCCCCTCCCCCTATAAATACTTGAGGTCTGAGGGCTGCCCAACACATGAGAACTTCTCCTCTTGGCACAGCCCTACCGCTCTCCCTTTCTCCTCATATCTCGCGGTGCTTGGCGAAGCCCTGCTGGACTACCACGCTCCTCCATCACCACCACGCCGTTGTGCTGCTGCTGGATGGAGTCTTCCTCAACCTCTCCCTCTCTCCTTGCTGGATCAAGGCGTGGGAGACATCACCGGGCTGTACGTGTGTTGAACGCGGAGGTGCCGTCCGTTCGGCACTAGGATCTCCGGTGATTTGGATCACAACGAGTACGACTCCTTCAACCCCGTTCTCTTGAACGCTTCCGCTTAGCGATCTAAAAGGGTATGTAGATGCACTCTCCTTCCCCTCGTTGCTGGTTTCTCCATAGATAGATCTTGGTGACACGTAGGAAAATTTTGAATTTCTGCTAAGTTGTCCAACAGTGGCATCATGAGCTAGCTCTATGTGTAGATTCTTTGCACGAGTAGAACACAAAGTAGTTGTGGGCGTTGATTTTGTTCAATATGCTTACCGTTACTAGTCCAATCTTGTTTCGACGGTATTGTGGGATGAAGCGGCCCGGACCGACCTTACACGTACTCTTACGTGAGACAGGTTCCACCGATTGACATGCACTTGGTGCATAAGGTGGCTAGCGGGTGCCAGTCTCTCCCACTTTAGTCGGAACGGATTCGATGAAAAGGGTCCTTATGAAGGGTAAATAGCAATTGACATATCACGTTGTGGTTTTGCGTAGGTAAGAAACATTCTTGCTAGAAACCCATAGCAGCCACGTAAAACATGCAAACAACAATTAGAGGACGTCTAACTTGTTTTTGCAGGGTATGCTATGTGATGTGATATGGCCAAGAAGAATGTGATGAATGATATGTGATGTATGAGATTGATCATGTTCTTGTAATAGGAATCATGACTTGCATGTCGGTGAGTATGACAACCGGCAGGAGCCATAGGAGTTGTCTTAATTTATTGTATGACCTGCGTGTCATTGGAGAACACCATGTAATTACTTTACTTTATTGCTAACCGGTAGCCATAGTAGTAGAAGTAATAGTTGGCGAGACAACTTCATGAATACACGATGATGGAGATCATGATGATGGAGATCATGGTGTCATGCCGGTGACGATGATGATCATGGAGCCCCGAAGATGGAGATCAAAAGGAGCAAAATGATATTGGCCATATCATGTCACTATTTGATTGCATGTGATGTTTATCATGTTTATGCATCTTGTTTACTTAGAATGACGGTAGTAAATAAGATGATCCCTTACAACAATTTCAAGAAGTGTTCTCCCCTAACTGTGCACCGTTGCTAAAGTTCGTCGCTTCTAAGCACCACGTGATGATCGGGTGTGATGGATTCTTACGTTCACATACAACGGGTGTAAGACAGATTTACACACACGAAACACTTAGGGTTAACTTGACGAGCCTAGCATGTACAGACATGGCCTCGGAACACAGAGACCGAAAGGTCGAGCATGAGTCGTATAGTAGATACGAACAACATGAAGATGTTCACCGATGATGACTAGTCCGTCTCACGTGATGATCGGACACGGCCTAGTTGACTCGGATCATGTAATCACTTAGATGACTAGAGGGATGTCTATCTGAGTGGGAGTTCATAAGATGAACTTAATTATCCTGAACATAGTCAAAATATCTTTGCAAATTATGTCGTAAGATCGCGCTTTAGTTCCACTATTTAGATATGTTCCTAGAGAAAATATAGTTGAAAGTTGACAGTAGTGATTATGCAGACAGTAGAAAGCTTATGTCCTTAATGCACCGCTCAGTGTGCTGAACCCCAAACGTCGTTTGTGGATGTTGCGAACATCATACATACACGTTTTGATAACTACGTGATAGTTCAGTTAAACGGTTTAGAGTTGAGGCACCAAAGACGTTTTCGAAACATCGCGGAACATATGAGATGTTTCGAGGGCTGAAATTGAGATTTCAGGCTCGTGCCCACGTCAAGAGGTATGAGACCTTCGACGATTTTCTTAGCCTGCAAACTAAGGGAGAAAAGCTCAATCGTTGAGCTTGTGCTCAGATTGTCTGAGTGCAACAATCACTTGAATTGAGTGGGATTTGATCTTCCAGATGAGATAGTGATGTTTCTCCAAAGTCATTGCCACCAAGCTGCTAGAGCTTTCATGATGAGCTATAACATATCAGGGATAGATATGATGATCCTTGAGGTATTCGCGATGTTTGACACCGCGAAAGTAGAAATCAAGAAGGAGCATCAATTTTGATGGTTGGTGAAACCACTAGTTTCAAGAAGGGCAAGGGCAAGAAGGGATACTTCATGAAACGGCAAATCAGCTGCCGCTCTAGTGAAGAAACCCAAGGTTGAACCCAAACCCGAGACTAAGTGCTTCTGTAATAAGGGGAATAATCACTAGAGCGGAATTACCCTAGATACTTGATAGATGAGAAGGCTGGCAAGGTCGATAGAAGTATATTGGATATACATTATGTTAATGTGTACCTTACTAGTACTCCTAGTAGCACCAGGGTATTAGATACTGGTTCGGTTGCTAAGTGTTAGTAACTCGAAATATAAGCTACGGAATAAACGGAGACTAGCTAAAAGTGAGCTGACGATATGTGTTGGAAGTGTTTCCAAGTTTGATGTGATCAAACATCGCACGCTCCCTCTACCATCATGATTAGTATTAAACCTGAATAATTGTCATTTAGTGTTTGCGTTGAGCATAGACATGATTAGATTATGTCTATCGCAATACGGTTATTCATTTAAAGAGAATAATGGTTACTCTATTTATTTGAATAACACCTTCAATGGTCTTGCACCTAAAGGGATGGTTTATTGAATCTCGATCGTAGTGATACACATTTTCATGCCAAAAGGTATAAGATAGTAATGATAGTACCACTTACTTGTGGCACTGCCATGTAGCTAGGTCATATTGGTATAAAACGCATGAAGAAGCTCCATGTTGATGGATCTTTGGACTCACTCGTTTTTGAAAAGTTTGAGACATGCGAACCATGTCTATTGGTGTATACGCATGAAGAAACTCCATGCAGATGGATCGTTTGGACTCACTTGATTTTGAATCACTTGAGATATGCAAATTATACCACATGGGCAAGATGACTGAAAAGCCTCGGTTTCAGTAAGATGGAACAAGATAGCAACTTGTTGGAAGTAACACATTTTGATGTGTGCAGTCCAATGAGTGCTGAGGCATGCAGTGAATATTGTTATGTTCTTACTTCACAGATGATTCGAGTAGATGTTGAGTATATTTACTTGATGAAACAAAAGTCTGAATTATTGAATGGTTCAAGTAATTTCAGAGTGAAGTTGAAGATCATCATGACAAGAGGATAAAATGTCTTTGATATGATCATAAAGATGAGTATCTGAGTTACGAGCTTTGGCGCGCAATTAAGACATTGTGGAAATTGTTTCACAATTAATACCGCCTGGAACACCATAGTTTGATGGTGTGTCCGAACATCATAGTTGCACCCTATTGGATATGGTGCGTACCATGATGTCTCTTATCGAATTACCACTATCGTTTATGGGTTAGGCATTAGAGACAACCACATTAACTTTAAATAGGGCACCACGTAATTCCGTTGAGATGACACCGTATGAACTATGGTTTTGAGAAACCTAAGTTGTCATTTCTTAAAGGTTTGGGGCTGTGACGCTTATGTGAAAAAGTTTCAGGTTGATAAGCTCGAACCCAAAGCGGATAAAATGCATCTTCATAGGACACCCAAAACAGTTGGGTATACCTCCTAATTCAGATCCGAAAGCAATAGGGATTGTTTCTTAAATCGGGTCCTTTCTCGAGGAAAAGTTTGTCTCGAAAAGTTGAGTGGGAGGATGGTGGAGACTTGATATGGTTATTGAACCGTCACTACAACTAGTGTGTAGCAGGGCACAGGAAGTTGTTCCTGTGGCACCTACACCAATTGAAGTAGAAGCTTATGATAGTGATCATGAAACTTCAGATCAAGTTACTACCGTACCTCGTAGGGTGACAAGAATGCGTACTGCTTCAGAGTGGTACAATAATCCTGTCTTGAAGGTCATGTTGCTAGACAACAATGAACCTACGAGCTATGGAGAAGCAATGGTGGGCCCAAATTCTGACAAATGGTTAGAAGCCATGAAATCCGAGATAGGATCCATGTATCAGAACAAAGCATGGACTTTGGTGGACTTGCCCAATGATCGGCAAGCCATTGAGATAAATGGATCTTTAAGAAGAAGACGGACATGGATGGTAATGTCACCATCTATGAAGCTCGACTTGTGGCGAAGAGTTTTTCACAAGTTCAAGGAGTTGACTACGATGAGATTTTCTCATCCGTAGCGATGCTTAAAATCCGTCGGAATCATGTTAGCATTAGCTACATTTATGAAATCTGGCAGATCGATGTCAAAACGAGTTTCCTTACCAGTTTTCGTAAGGAAAGGTTGTATGTGATACAATCAGAAAGGTTTTGTCGATCCTAAGGATGCTAAAAGGTATGATAGCTCCAGCGATCCTTCCATGGACTGGAGTAAGCATCTCGGAGTTGGAATGTGCACTTTGATAAGATGATCAAAGATTTTAGGTTTATACAAAGTTTATGAGAAACTTGTATTTCCAAAGAAGTGAGTGGGAGCACTATAGAATTTCTGATGAGTATATGTTGTTGACATATTGTTGATCAGAAATGATGTAGAATTTCTGGAAAGCATATAGGGTTATTTGAAAAGTGTCTTTCAATAGAAAACCTTGATTAAGCTACTTGAACATTGAGCGTCAAGATCTATGAGGATGGATCAAAAACCGCTCAATAGTACTTTCAAATGAGCACATACCTTGACATGATCTTGAAGGTGTTCAAGATGGATCAGTCAAAGAAGGAGTTCTTGCCTGAGTAGTAAGGTATGAAGTTAAGACTTAAAGCTCGACCATGGCAGAATAGAGAAAAAGGACGAAGGTTGTCCCCTATGCTTCAGACATAGGCTCTATAGTATGCTATGCTGTGTACCGCACCAGAAGTGTGCCTTGCCATGAGTCAGTCAAGGGGTACAAGAATGATCCAGGAATGGATCATTGGACAGCGGTCAAAAATTGTCCTTGGAGTAAATAAGGACATGTTTCTCGATTATGGAGGTGATAAAGAGTTCGGCGTAAAGGGTTACGTCGATGCAAGATTTAAACACCTATCCGAGTGACTCTGAGTAGCAAACCGGATACGTATAGTGGAGCGACCATTTGCAATAGCTCCAAGTGGAGCGTGGAAGCAGCATTTACAATATGACCTAGAGATTTGCGAAGTACATACGGATCTGAATGTTGCAGACCCGTTGACTAAAACCTCTCTTGCAAGCAAAACATGATCAAACCCCAGAACTCATTGAGTCTTAATCACATGATGATGTGAACTAGTTTAGTGACACTAGTAAACTCTTTGGATGTTGGTCACATGGCGATGTGACCTGTGAGTGTTAATCCCATGGCGATGTGAACTAGATTATTGACTCTAGTGCAAGTGGGAGACTGTTGGAAATATGCCCTAGAGGCAATAATAAATTAGTTATTATTATATTTCCTTGTTCATGATAATCGTTTATTATCCATGCTATAATTGTATTGATAGGAAACTCAGATACATGTGTGGGTACATAGACAACACCATGTCCCTAGTAAGCCTCTAGTTGACTAGCTCGTTGATCAATAGATGGTTACGGTTTCCTGACCATGGACATTGGATGTCATTGATAACGGGATCGCATCATTAGGAGAATGATGTGATGGACAAGACCCAATCCTAAGCCTAGCAGAGAGATCGTGTAGTTCGTATGCTAAAGCTTTTCTAATGTCAAGTATCTTTTCCTTAGACCATGAGATTGTGCAACTCCCGGATACCATAGGAATGCTTTGGGTGTACCAAACGTCACAACGTAACTGGGTGGCTATAAAGGTGCACTACAGGTATCTCCAAAAGTGTCTGTTGGGTTGGCACGAATCGAGACTGGGATTTGTCACTCCGTGTAAACGGAGAGGTATCTCTGGGCCCACTCGGTAGGACATCATCATAATGTGCACAATGTGACCAAGGGGTTGATCACGGGATGATGTGTTACGGAACGAGTAAAGAGACTTGCCGGTAACGAGATTGAACAAGGTATCGGTATACCGACGATCGAATCTCGGGCAAGTACAATACCGTTAGACAAAGGGAATTGTATACGGGATCGATTGAGTCCTTGACATCGTGGTTCATCCGATGAGATCATCGTGGAACATGTGGGAGCCAACATGGGTATCCAAATCCCACTGTTGGTTATTGACTGGAGAACGTCTCGGTCATGTCTACATGTCTCCTGAACCCGTAGGGTCTACACACTTAAGGTTTGATGACGCTAGGGTTATAAAGGAAGTTTGTATGTGGTTACCGAATGTTGTTCGGAGTCCCGGATGAGCTCCCGGACGTCACGAGGAGTTCCGTAATGGTCCGGAGGTAAAGATTTATATATGGGAAGTCCTGTTTTGGTCACCGGAAAAGTTTCGGGTTTTTCCGGTAACGTACCGGGACCACCGGGAGGGTCCCGGGGGTCCACCAAGTGGGGCCACCAACCCCGGAGGGCTGCATGGGCCATGTGTGGGAGGGAACCAGCCCCAGGTGGGCTGGTGCGCCCCCCCCCACAAGGGGCCCAAGGCGCAGGGGAGAGTGGGAGGGGGCAAACCCTAGGGCAGATGGGCCCTAAGGCCCACCCCAGGCGCGCCTCCCCTCTCTTCCCCTCTGGCCACCACCTAGATGGGATCTGGGGGCTGCCGCCACCCCCGGGGAGGGAACCCTAGAGGGGGCGCAGCCCCCTCCCCTCCCCCTATGAATACTTGAGGTCTGAGGGCTGCCCAACACATGAGAACTTCTCCTCTTGGCGCAGCCCTACCTCTCTCCCTTTCTCCTCATATCTCGCGGTGCTTGGCGAAGCCCTGCTGGACTACCACGCTCCTCCATCACCACCACGCCGTTGTGCTGCTGCTGGATGGAGTCTTCCTCAACCTCTCCCTCTCTCCTTGCTGGATCAAGGCGTGGGAGACGTCACCGGGCTGTACGTGTGTTGAACGCGGAGGTGCCGTCCGTTCGGCACTAGGATCTGCGATGATTTGGATCACGACGAGTACGACTCCTTCAACCCTGTTCTCTTGAACGCTTCTGCTTAGCGATCTAAAAGGGTGTAAGGGCATATTTATTCCCCAGTGGTTTTGGTGATTGATGACAATGCTTTTGCGGACTAATCGTGTGCGTTAAGTTCTTTCAGAGAATCATCCATGGGCACGAGACGATTTCCTCCCCTCGGTGTTTTATTCAAGACGGTGTAACTCCTGCGTTTCGTTGTTGGTGGACTAGTTTCGTAGGAGTCACCGTACTATTAAGAGGGGATCCGCTTTGGTAAGACCAGGGTGGAATCAACACGTACACATCCCTATCACACCCATCGTCTTCCCTTCGCATCTTTGGAGCTGCACTTCTCTTCCGTTTCCTTCTTCGTCCTGTGCCAGCGGTAGTACCGCGATCTACAGCGGTAGTACCGCCGAAGCCCCCCCAGCGGTAGTACCGCTCCACCGAGCGGTAGTACCGCTCTCAGCGGTAGTACCGCTCCGTTGAGCGGTAGTACCGCTCGAGGGTTCGGCCGTAGTACCGCCATAGTACCGCGCCTACTACCGCCTCGATTCGAGACGATGTTTTCTCGTGTCGGGTTTTGCGGCACTACAAGCGGTAGTAGAAGCGGTAGTACCGCTCCGAGCGGTAGTACCGCTCCTACTCCCGCGGTAGTACCGCTCTGGGGCCAGTGGCCTGGGTTTCCCTTCCGCGCGGTAGTACCGCTGAGCAGGGAGCGGTAGTATCGCTCTCAGCGGTAGTACCGCCCTGCCCCAGCAGTAGTATCGCTTTGTGCGGGGCTGAACAGTGGGGTAACGGTTGGATGTGCCGCCGCACTATATAAAGGGGTCTTCTTCCTCCTAGTTGACCTACCTCTTTTCCCCAAAGCTCCATTGTTGCTTAAAGCTCCATTTTCGCCCGATCTCTCTCCCTAGCCAATCAAACTTGTTGATTTGCTCGGGATTGGTTGAGAAGGCCCAGATCTACACTTCCACCAAGAGAAATTTGATTCCCCCTCTTATCCCTTGCGGATCTTGTTACTCTTGGGTGTTGAGCACCCTAGACGGTTGAGGTCACCTCGAAGCCATACTCCATTGTGGTGAAGCTTCGTGTTGTTGTTGTTGTTGTTGTTGTTGTTGGGAGCCTCCGATTGTTGTGGAGATAGCCCCAACCTTGCTTGTAAAGGTTCGGTCGCGGCCTTCAAGGGCACCAATAGTGGAATCACGGCATCTCGCATTGTGTGAGGGCGTGAGGAGAATACGGTGGCCCTAGTGGCTTCTTGGGGAGCATTGTGCCTCCACACCGCTCTAACGGAGACGTACTTCCCTTTAAAAGGAAGGAACTGCGGTAACACATCCTCATCTCCACCGGCTCCACTCTTGGTTATTTCGTGCCTTTACTCTTGCAAGCTTACTTGTTGTTACATCCCTTGCTTGCTTGTGTAGTAGTTGTTATTGCATCATATAGGTTGCTCACCTAGTTGCACATCTAGACAACCTATTTTGTTGCAAAGTTTAATTTGGTAAAGAAAAGGTTAAAAATTGTTAGTTGCCTATTCACCCCCCCTCTAGTCAACTATATCGATCCTTTCAATTGGTATCAGAGCCTCGTCTCTTTATTAAGGACTTTGTCGTCCGGAGAGTATGGTTGACACCAACGATGGTGCGGAGGAACACTCCGGTGTGAATCCCATCTCGTCTTCGGCCGAAGGGGGAACCTCGGTCTCTCGTGAGGAATTCAATGTGGCTTTAGACACATTGAAAACCTCCATGACGGCCGAGGTTAAAAGCATGTTTAATGATTTTCTAGAGGGACTTAAACTATCTACCGCGCCAATGAAAGTGGGTGATCCTACTAACAAGGTGACGGATGCTACCTCCGACAAGGGGGAAGCTAACAATGAAAAGAGTCCTTCTACTAGTGGTAGAAATGACACCGACATCTTTGCCCATGTGGAACCCCCAGTTTATGGAGGGCCAATCCCCTCCACTCATTTGAATCATGCCGGTCCACCTCCTAAATATGAGAAACATGAAGATTTTGATAATTGGGTCTATCGCTTTAAGCGTCATTTGAAACATGTGAACACTAACCTTTGGAGAATCATTGAAGAAGGTTTTTATCCTCATGACCCAAGCAACTTCACCCCTCAAGAAGCCGTGGACAATCAATTCAATGAGAGTGCTCTCTTCATCATCCAAGATGCGATCCTTCCCGAAGATCTCCCTCACCTTCGACCCCATGTCGTGGCTAAAGAAGCATGGAAATGTGTCGAGGGTCTCTATCGTGGAAGTGCTAGCATTCAACGCTCCAACTATGAAGTGGTGCAAGATGAAGCCGACGAGTTTGCAATGAAAGAAGATGAAGAACCTCGTGAGCTCTTTCTAAGAGTGACCAAACTCGCGGTGGCACTTCGAGATCATGGAAGCAAGGACACGGATGACAATTGGATCAAGCGGAAGTTCCTCAAGGCCATGATGCCCTAGAACAAGGCAATGTCCTCCGTCATTCGTCAACGACCGGATTTCCACACCATGACCTCGAGTGAAGTGTTGGATGAGTTCGTTGCAATGAGCATCTTGGACAAGACCGCCGACAATGCGGTGCTCCGTTCTCAAAGAGCAAAGAAGCCTAACCTTGCTTTGAAGGCCAAGGTTACTATGGAAGAAGAGTAAGAAGTGGAAGATGAGGAAAGCAACCCCGAAGACACCAAATTTGACTACCATGAGCACATGGCCCTTGCTTCAAGACAATTTTGGAGCAAGAAGAGCTCAAGACCCAACTTCAACAAGAACAACTCAAGTGGCGTCAAGGGCAAGCAACGAGTTAGAACTTGCTTCAACTGTGGCAATGTAAGCCATTTCGTTGCGGATTGTCCGTACGAGAAGCGGGAAGACAATGGTGGGAAGTTCATTCGGAAAGACAAAGCCAAGTCCTTCCCCAACAAGAACAACTTCGCCAAGAAGACTCCTACTCGTGGGTTGGTGGTTCAAGAAGAATACCAAGAGGATGACGATGATGATGAAAATGAAGAAGCAACGGCCATGGCGTCCATTGCCATTGCTACTCCCCGGGTGTCTCTCTTCGAATCACCCAACGAAAACATCACCGCTAGATGCCTCATGGCTAAAGCTTCAAACAAGGTAACCCCCAACATCACAACCACCATCATTACTCATCCCTCCTTGGAGGATTGCATTGATGGACATGTTGAGTCTAATGAGGAAGTGAATGAATTTGAGTCTTTTATGAGTAAGATCAAGGGAAAGTCCAAGAAGCACTTTGTTGCTCTCTTGGAACAACTTGATGAGGCCAATGACATGATCGAGGCTCACGAAGAAACCATCTCCAAGATGGAAGGTCATAGTCGTGACTATACCGATGAGATATCGGATCTCTCTAATGCTCTTGAGGAAGAGCGTGTGCATCGTTTGACTCTTGAGGAGTCACACAATGATGACCATGCTAAGTTAAAGAAAGATCTTGATCATGCTCTTGTCATGTCTCGTGTGCTAACCTCCGAGAAGGCTAAACTTGGGGTTGATCATGCTAGACTCAAAGAGGAGTTTGAGATACTTGACAAGGCCCACAAGGTCTTGAAGGGTACTCATGCTAGCCTCAAAGAGTCTCATGCTCAACTCCAAGTTAAGCTAATCAAGGAAAAGGCCACCTTTCCTCGTATGGTATTAATTGATAATGCATGTGCTACTAACCCTTGCTGTGAGCATGTGCATCTTGTGGAGGAAAATGCCAAGTTGAAGGATCAACTTGAGAAAGGCCTTGTGTCTTGCATTCAAGGTGAGAAAAACCTCAACGACCTTTTGAGCAATCAAAAGGAAGTTGTGGCCAAAGAAGGAATTGGGTTTGCACCCAAGTCCAAGAGCAAGAAGAAGAAGAACAACAAGACCAATCGTCCTCCTCCTCTCAAACAAACGTTCGTGAAAGAGGGAGAGGGTGCTTCTGAGAAGAAGAAGGAGAAAGTGAAGGAAGTTGATGTCCAAAAGGGCAAAAGCATTTCCTCAAACAAAGCCGGCGACTTTAACCCTTCATATGTGTTGTGCCGTGCTAGTGATGGACATGTTTATGCTAGATTTGTTGGTTCTTCTTATGAGTACATTGAATGGTCTATTTGGGTTCCCAAGACCCTTGTTACTAACATCAAAGGACCCATTACTAAATGGGTACCTAAAACCAAGCACTGATCTCGTGTAGGTGTTTGCTTCCAGTGGGGGATCATGGTTGCTCGATAGTGGAGCAACAAATCATATGACCGGGAGCAAGGACTTGGTGGTGGACGTGCAAGAGATTCCTTCTATGCCCACCAATGTCGAGTGGGGTGATGCATCAAATTCTAAGGTATTGGGCCTCGGCAAGGTTGTCATTTCTCATGATCTAACGATCGAGAAAGTCATGCTTGTTGAGTCCCTTGCATTCAATTTACTTTCCATTCGTCAACTTGCACTCATGGGCTTTGCTACATTCTTTGATATTGATACCGTGGCCCTCTTGTGGAGCAAGACTCTTAAAGTAGCCTTTGTTGGGCATGTCGAGAACGGTCTCTATGTGGTTAACTTTTCGGAGCGACCCACTAAGACCGCGACATGCCTAATGGCTAAAGTTGATGTGGGATGGCTTTGGCATCGCCGTTTAGCCCACGTCAATATGAGATCTTTGCAAAGTCTTCTCAAGGGGGACCATGTTCGTGGACTAACAAATGTTAGTTTTGCCAAAGATCATGCTTGCAGTGCTTGTATCGAAGGAAAGCTTCATGAAAAGGCTCACCCTCCTTCAACCATCATCTACTCGAAGAGACCCTTGGAGCTCCTTCACATGGATCTCTTCGGGCCTCCATCTTTTTATAGTCTTGGAGGAAGAAAGTATTGCTTGGTGATTGTGGATGATTATTCAAGGTACACTTGGGTATACTTCTTCAAGAGGTAGAGTGAGACTCAACAAACCGTCATCGACTTTGCAAACGAAGCCCAACGCCAACATGATGCAAAGATCTTGACAATAAGAAGTGACAACGGCACCGAGTTCAAGAACTACACCTTGGATGAGTTTCTTAGTGATGAGGGGATCAAGCATCAATATGCGGCACCTTATACCCCTCAACAAAATGGTGTTGCGGAGAGGAAGAACCGGACGTTGATGGATGCGGCAAGGACCATGATGGCGGAGTTCAAGTCTCCGTACAACTTTTGGGCCGAAGCCATCAACACCGCATGTCATGCATCCAATCGGCTCTATCTCCGCAAAGGCTTGAACAAGACTCCTTATGAGATACTCACCGGCAACAAGCCCAACCTCAAGTACTTCCGGGTGTTCGGTTGTAAGTGTTTCATTCTCAAGAAAGGTGTTCGTTTGTCTAAATTTGAGGCTAGAGCTCATGAGGGCATATTTGTTGGTTATGCTACAAACTCTCATGCTTACCGTGTCCTCAACAAGTCCACTGGACTCATTGAGGAGACGTGTAACGTGGAGTTTGATGAAAATAATGGCTCCCAAGTGGAGCAAAGTGGTACTTGTGATGTAGGTGATGAAATTCCTCCCCAAGCCATAAGAAGAATGGGTATTGGTCAAATCCTACCCATTGAGGAACCCCTTGTGGCCGAAGGAGAAGGACAATGCTCTACTCAAGTAGAGCCATCACCTCATCAAGACCCACACGCTTCCGAAGAACAAAGTGAAGGCCCTCAACCTTGTGAACAAGACCAAGGGCGAGATCAACCTCAAGATGGTGGAGAACATCTAAATGATGCCCAAGGTCAAGTTCTTCCCCTCGAGCAAGTTCGAGATCAAGAGCAAACTCAAGCTCAAGAACAAGCTCAAGATCAAGAACAAGATCAAGACGGCGCTCAAGATGATCAAGTCAACCCTCCTCCCTCCACATCCGAGGAGGAATTAGAGCGTCGCACCGCGAAGATTGCTTCCAAGCTCACCACTCAAGGCCATCTCATGGAAAATGTAGTTGGAAGTCTAAGAAAGGGGGTAAGCACTCGCAGACAATTAGCAAACTATTGTGAACATCACGCGTTTGTCTCTTGTGTTGAACCCCAAAAGGTCTATGAGGCGCTCGAAGACTCGGATTGGCTCAATGCCATGCATGAAGAACTCAACAACTTCGAGTACAACAAAGTATGGAGATTGGTGCCAAGGCCATCAGGGAACCACAATGTCATTGGAACCAAGTGGATCTTTAAGAACAAGCAAGATGCTCATGGGAACATCATTCGCAACAAGGCAAGATTGGTAGCACAAGGCTACTCCCAAGTCAAGGGTATCGACTACGGTGAAACCTTTGCTCCCGTTGCTCGTCTTGAATCCATACGTTTGTTGATTGCCTATGCTTCTCATCACAACTTTAAGTTGCAACAAATGGATGTGAAAAGTGATTTTCTTAATGGTCCTATTAATGAGTTGGTTTATGTCAAGCAACCCCCCGGGTTCGAGGACCCCTACTTCCCGGATCATGTGTATCAACTCGATAAGGCACTCTATGGCCTTAAACAAGCCCCACGTGTGTGGTATGACCACCTTACCGAGTTGCTACAAGATCGTGGATTTGAAGTAGGACTAATCGATCCCACTCTTTTTACTAAGAAGGTCAACGGGGAGTTGTTTGTATGCCAACTATATGTTGATGATATTATCTTTGGTTCTCCTAACAAAGCTTTCAATGAGGAATTTGCCGCTCTCATGACCTCCAAGTTTAAGATGTCTTCGATGGGAGAGTTGAAGTTCTTCCTTGGTTTTGACATCAAACAAAGAAGAGAAGGAACCTTCATCAACCAAGCCAAATACACTAAAGACATGCTTAAAAGATTCAAGCTAAGTGATGTCAAGCCGGCGTCTACACCAATGCCTACCAAGTGCCAACTTGACATCGATCCCAATGGTAAAGCGGTGGATCAAAAGGTATATCGCTCCATGATTGGCTCCCTGCTTTACCTTTGTGCATCTAGACTGGATATCATGTTGAGTGTGGGGATGTGTGCACGTTTTCAAGCCGCACCAAAGGAAAGTCACTTTGTGGCGGTCAAGCGAATCTTTCGATATTTGGCTCATACCCCAAACTTTGGCTTATGGTACCCAAGAGGAGCAAACTTCAAGCTTGAAGGTTACACGGATTCTGATTGGGTGGGAGACAAAGTGGATAGGAAGTCCACTTCTGGAGGGTGCCAATTTCTTGGTTGCTCTTTGGTAAGTTGGTCTTCCAAGAAGCAAAGTTGTGTGTCTCTCTCGTCCACCGAAGCAGAGTATGTGGCGGCCGGTAGTTGTTGTGCTCAACTCCTATGGATGAGGCAAACTTTAAAGGAGTACGGTGTCATTTGTGACAAAGTGCCTCTTTGGTGTGATAATGAGAGTGCCATCAAGATTTCCCTCAACCCGGTGCAACACTTCAAGACAAAGCACATTGAGATTCGGTATCACTTCATCCGGGATCACATTAGGCGAGGGGAGATCGAGCTCAAGTATGTCAACACTCATGATAACCTTGCAGATATTTTCACGAAGCCCTTGGATGAAGCAAGATTTCGCGAGTTAAGGCATGAGCTAAATATCATTGATTTGAGCAATGTGACTTGAACCCGTGCACCCCCCACCACACTCAACTTGTTGTCCAGTTTAGATGTAGGCATGGACATAGGGGGAGTGTTGTTCTCTCAATGAACTCTTCCTCCCCTCATTATGCATAAAATGATCAACTCTTTCACATTAGCCATTTTTTATGGTACTTGTGCTTCAAAGACGAGTTTTGGTCATGGGCCCAAGGATAATTCTTCGCGGTGCCATACCAATTGACTCAAACATAGGTGGCTCCGGCCACCGCTCTCTCTTGAGAGAGGCCAGAGCCCGCTTCTCTTTTATTTGGTTGCCTTGAAGGAGTGGGTTCCGGTTCGTTACTCGTGTTTTTGGTGTCTTGTTGATCCTTGTTTAGTATCTTTGCATTCCCGTCCTTTTCGTGCGTTTTTTGGGGGTCTAGAAGCAGTTTCCGGTCGCTGGCGGTACTACCGCCGCTGGCGAGCGGTACTACCGCTCCAAGCGGTACTACCGCCCGCCAGCGCGGTACTACCGCTGAGAGGCGCGGGCGGGGGGTTATATCGGGGGCAGAGGGAGTTTCTTCTCCCCCATACCCATTCGCACACCCCCTCGCCCGTTCTTCTCTCTCTGCAGCAACCGGCGCCGCGGGAGGGCTCCGGCGGATCTCCCTCTCCGGGTCGTCCCTCTCCATTCCCTTCGGTGGAAACGATCCCCACCTCGTCCTCTTGCCATGGATGCCGGTATTGCCCCCGTTCTCTTGTTCTTTTTGTCTAGGTTTCCAATCTAGCATCTTAGGGGCAGTAGCAGTTGCATCTTTAGATTTTTGGCCAAATCTAGGCTTGAGTAGGATGGAGAATGCTTCTAGGTAGTGTGGATTGATATTTGGTTGGAGTATTTTTGAATTTGGTAGGACGGTAGTGCCGGATCTGTCCACGGTAGTAGGAAACTGCAGTTTCCCTGCCCCGAGCGGTACTACCGCCCTCTCCAGGGCGGTACTACCGCTTGGAGCGGTACTACCGCTCCCTGTGGAGTGGTACTACCGCTCATGGCGGTACTACCGCTAGCATGTCGCGGTACTACCGCCCTCTACCACTCTCCACTCCACTTCTACCCTTCATTGATCTTTTTGCTCGTGTTTTGTGGCTTATGCTTGTGCTTTCTGGTTGTTTGCGTGTTCTTGTGTTTGGTTCCAGGTGATGAGGTCCCTGAGCATCAGGCTCGTCGTGTCAATCCCGGACGTGCCACGTCCAAGCGCTACCGTACCACCGAGCCTGCCGGAGGATCGTCAAGTGCTGCACCTCCACCTCCACCTCCACCTCAACTCCAGAAGAAGTCAGGGGTCAAGCCCAAGCCCGGCAAGACTGTGCCAGAGATGCCGCAAAAGGAGTTCTGGGCAAGGCGCTGCCACAACCCGTATGAAGCTGCCCAAGAACCCACTTTGGTCAACCGTCCGTTCTGGTCCAAGTTCCAGTTTGCCATCTTCTTCGATGTTCTCAAAGCCAAGAAGAATTTCTTTGTCAACATGCACTCCATCGACACTGACCATATGGAGCAAGATCCTGACTATTTTGGTGAAGCTCTTCAGATGTGCACTCAACTGAACATTCTTGGGGTCATGAAATTCAACAAGGACTTTGATGCTGATATTGTGGCCCAATTCTATGCCACGGTTCACCTTGGGACTGATGACGACAAGACTCTCACCTGGATGACCAATGGCAAGTTGCTTTCCGTCAAGTGGAAAGCGTTTATGTAGTTGATTGGGGTGCAAGATCTTGGACTTGAGTCTCCTGTTGGCTTTCGCCCTCACGCCCGCGCCCATTGCACCCACAAGCAAGCTCTCTGGCCCTACTGCACTCTGAAGGTCAACCAGGAGACAAAGAAGATCTATGAGCTGCCTGCCTTTCTGGATATCCTTCACCGCATCTTCAGAGAGACTCTTTTCCCTCGCATTGGGAATCTGGACCAGGTTCACTCTTATCTTGTGGACATGCTCCTTTTCTGCCAGCATGAGAAGGAAAAACCCACCGGAGAGTCTTTGGATATTTCTCATGTGATGTGGTATGAGCTGGTGTCTGCTATCTCCGAGCGCAAGTGCCCGATCTATGGTCCCTTCATCATGCTGCTCATTGAGAGAGCCTGGGATCACATATATCCTAATGTGCCACTAGAGTGTGGGGAGTTGATCTCCCATGATGTCAAGCGTCTGAGGAAGAAGGATAACTGGGGCACTCAGGCCCCTAAGACTGGAGTCCCTTCGTCTGCTGCTGCCATGGAGACTGAGGAGGAGCCTGCAGCTGATGATGATGAGGATGATGACTACATGCCTTCTGAGGCAGAGCCCTCTTGGGCTAAGATGCTCAAGTCTAAGATGAAGAAGTTGTTCTGCATGGAGGCTCACGGTCAGTACATGACTCATGTGGCTGAGAAGAAGGCTCGCGGTCGTCACAAGGAGCTCATGCGCTAGTTGGGTGCTACTGTCCAGAGTGGATCTGAGGACCAGCTTACTGAGGAGGAGGAGTGGATTCAGCAGCACTGCCCGTGGACCGACTCTGAGGCCGAGCACTTCCAGACTGACGACGGTGGTGCCGATGATTCCGCTGGGCTCTGATGCGTGTGTCCCTCATTTGCTCTCACCTGGAGCGGTAGCAACACTCCCTCTCCTTTTTGGTGTCTCGATGCCAAAGGGGGAGAGAGTTTAGGGATTTGCGAGTGTGTCTTTCGTCTCTTATTCGTGTCTTGTCGTGTTTTCCTCGCATTTGCTTTGGTTGGTTTGTCTGTGAGACTTACGATCGAGTCATATGGTGTAAGACATATGCTACCTTCATTTCCAGTATCATTATCTATGTCTATCTAGATTATGAGTTGCGTACTTATCTTGTTATATCATCTATGTTGCTCTCATACACCATGCTTAGATTATTGGTCTCTAAAATGTAGGGGGAGCTTTGATCCTAGTATGTGTGCTGTGCATTCCAAAGCACTTATCTAAATAGCACACATCTAGGGGGAGCCCATCTACATGTTAGGACCGTGGGGTTTGTATGCTCTCTATATATATCGTGTTTATGCAAATCCCGTATTGTCATCAATCCACCAAAAAGGGGGAGATTGTAAGGGCATATTTATTCCCCAGTAGTTTTGGTGATTGATGACAATGCTTTTGCGGACTAATCGTGTGCGTTAAGTTCTTTCAGAGAATCATCCATGGGCACGAGACGATTTCCTCCCCTCGGTGTTTTATTCAAGACGGTGTAACTCCTGCGTTTCGTTGTTGGTGGACTAGTTTCGTAGGAGTCACCGTACTATTAAGAGGGGATCCGCTTTGGTAAGACCAGGGTGGAATCAACACGTACACATCCCTATCACACCCGTCGTCTTCCCTTCGCATCTTTGGAGCTACACTTCTCTTCCGTTTCCTTCTTCGTCCTGTGCCAGCGGTAGTACCGCGATCTACAGCGGTAGTACCGCCGAAGCCCCCCCAGCGGTAGTACCGCTCCACCGAGCGGTAGTACCGCTCTCAGCGGTAGTACCACTCCGTTGAGCGGTAGTACCGCTCGAGGGTTCGACCGTAGTACCGCCGTAGTACCGCGCCTACTACCGCCTCGATTCGAGACGATGTTTTCTCGTGTCGGGTTTTGCGGCACTACAAGCGATAGTAGAAGCGGTAGTACCGCTCCGAGCGGTAGTACTGCTCCTACTCCCGCGGTAGTACCGCTCTGGGGCCAGTGGCCTGGGTTTCCCTTCCGCGCGGTAGTACCGCTGAGCAGGGAGCGGTAGTACCGCTCTCAGCGGTAGTACCGCCCTGCCCCAGCGGTAGTACCGCTCTGTGCGGGGCTGCCTAGTGGGGTAACGGTTGGATGTGTCCCCCCACTATATAAAGGGGTCTTCTTCCTCCTAGTTGACCTACCTCTTTTCCCCAAAGCTCCATTGTTGCCCAAAGCTCCATTTTCGCCCAATCTCTCTCCGTAGCCAATCAAACTTGTTGATTTGCTCGGGATTGGTTGAGAAGGCCCAGATCTACACTTCCACCAAGAGAAATTTGATTCCCCCTCTTATCCCTTGCAGATCTTGTTACTCTTGGGTGTTGAGCACCCTAGACGGTTGAAGCCATACTCCATTGTGGTGAAGCTTCGTGTTGTTGTTGTTGTTGTTGTTGGGAGCCTCCGATTGTTGTGGAGATAGCCCCAACCTTGCTTGTAAAGGTTCGGTCGCCGCCTTCAAGGGCACCAATAGTGGAATCACGGCATCTCGCACTGTGTGAGGGCGTGAGGAGAATACGGTGGCCCTAGTGGCTTCTTGGGGAGCATTGTGCCTCCACACCGCTCTAACGGAGACGTACTTTCCTTTAAAAGGAAGGAACTGCGGTAACACATCCTCATCTCCACCGGCTCCACTCTTGGTTATTTCGTGCCTTTACTCTTGCAAGCTTACTTGTTGTTACATCCCTTGCTTGCTTGTGTAGTAGTTGTTATTGCATCATATAGGTTGCTCACCTAGTTGCACATCTAGACAACCTATTTTGTTGCAAAGTTTAATTTGGTAAAGAAAAGGTTAAAAATTGTTAGTTGCCTATTCACCCCCCCCCCCTCTAGTCAACCATATCGATCCTTTCAAAGGGTATGTAGATGCACTCTCCTTTCCCTCGTTGTTGGTTTCTCCATAGATAGATCTTGGTGACACGTAGGAAAATTTTGAATTTCTGCTACGTTCTCCAACATCTGCACCTCAAGCGCTCGAAGTGCTCGTTTGGCACGACATCTGTCGCCTATCTCGGCCACGTCATCTCGGTGGAGGGTGTCGCTATGGATGACACAAGGTCGCGGCTGTCGCGGCTTGGCCAATGGATAATAGTTGACGGCTTTGATGACTCGACGATGAATATTAAGGAAAGGAGAGAGAGTGGAAGAGGGCGCAGCCCTCAGCCTGATCATCCAATTCGCTTCGACGATCCAGGCATGGTTCAATAGTCGAAGCAACCTCATCACTTTCGTGTACCCATTGGACGGCAGCCCTTTTGGGGGTTCCTTAGGGACCGATTCACTATGCGTAGATTGACTGAATGCAGAAAGCCTTCCACTCGCAGACGATCGTGTTTTTCACAGGATTTATCATTACTCATGTCAGCATTCTCACTTTTTATATCTCTAGGTCTTGTCGCCAAAAACCTCCTCCGATTGATAGAACGTCCTGCTACTGACACTTGAAAAAGCTGCTTTCAAGGTCTCATCACTTCGGTGGATCACTTGAGCCCTGAGACATTTTCGGTGCCATGGAGCTAGACCAGTGAGATATTACGCTTTCTTTGAAGGATGGCTGCTTCCAAGCCCACCTCCTGGTTATCATCGCTCGATCACTTCCTTTTCCACTAAGTGATTGCTTAGGGACCTTAACGTACGATCTGTTGGGGAACATAGTAATTTCAAAAAAATTCCTACGCACACACAAGATCATGGTGATGCATAGCAACGAGAGGGGAAGTGTATCTTCATACCCTTGAAGATCGCTAAGCGGAAGCGTTTATCAACGCGGTTGATGTAGTCATACGTCTTCATGATCCGACCGATCCAAGTACCGAACGCACGGCACCTCCGAGTTCTGCACACGTTCAGCTCGATGACGTCCTCGCCTTCTCGATCCAGCAAGATGGGTGAAGTAGTAGATGAGTTCCGGCAGCACGACGGCGTGGTGACGGTGTTGGTGAAGAACAATCTCCGCAGGGCTTCGCCTAAGCACTACGGAAACTATCACGGAGGATAAACTAGAGGGGACGGGGTTGCCGGCACACGGCTTGGTGTTTCTTGATGTGTCTTTGGTGCTAGCCCTGCCCCTCTATTTATATGTTGAGCCTTGGGGTCGAAACTTGGAGTAAAAGCCTCTACAAAGTCGGTTTCACCCGAAAGGCAAGAGTCCTTCTCGGACTCCAGGGCCAGACGCCAGGGTTCCCAGCGTCTGGACCCAGACGCCAGGGACCCTGGCGTCTGGCCCCTGGACTCCGCAAAACTTCCTTTTGCCCTTTCCAAAAACCTTGTGGGCTTTCCCCTTTGGCCCAAATAACGTGTTCTCGTACCCAAATATTTCGGGAAACATCCGGAACCCCTTTCGGTGAATTCCGAAACCCTTCCGGAGATCAAACACTATTATCCCATATATCAAACTTTATCTCCGGACCATTCCGGAGTTCATCGTCATGTTCATGATCTCATCCGGGACTCCGAACAACATTCGGTTACCAACATGCATAACTCATATAATACTATATCGTCAAGGAAACGTTAAGCGTGCGGACCCTACGAGTTCGAGAACTATGTAGACATGACCGAGACACGTTTCCGGTCAATAACCAATAGCGGGACCTGGATGCCCATATTGGCTCCCACATATTCTACGAAGATCTTTATCGGTCAAACCGCATAACAACATACGTTGTTCCCTTTGTCATCGGTATGTTACTTGCTCGAGATTCGATCGTCGGTATCCAATACCTAGTTCAATCTCGTTACCGGCAAGTCTCTTTACTCGTTCTGTAATACATCATCTCGTAACTAACTCATTAGTTACAATGCTTGCAAGGCTTATAGTGATGTGCATTACCGAGTGGGCCCAGAGATACCTCTCCGACAATCGGAGTGACAAATCCTAATCTCGAAATACGCCAACCCAACAAGTACCTTCGGAGACACCTGTAGAGCACCTTTATAATCACCCAGTTACGTTGGGACGTTTGGTAGCACACAAAGTGTTCCTCCGGTAAACGGGAGTTGCATAATCTCATAGTCATAGGAACATGTATAAGTCATGAAGAAAGCAATAGCAACATACTAAACGATCGTGTGCTAAGCTAACGGAATGGGTCATGTCAATCAGATCATTCTTCTAATGATGTGATCCCGTTAATCAAATGACAACACATGTCTATGGTTAGGAAACATAACCATCTTTGATCAACAAGCTAGTCGAGTAGAGGCATACTAGTGACACTCTGTTTGTCTATGTATTCACACATGTATTATGTTTCCGGTTAATACAATTCTAGCATGAATAATAAACATTTATCATAATATAAGGAAATAAATAATAACTTTATTATTGCCTCTAGGGCATATTTCCTTCACGATCTGGGTTGTTTCCCTCTCGACTTTGAATTTTAGCACTCAATCAGTCTGTCTGTGCTAAGGATGACGGCCTGTATTCGAAGTTTCCCTGAGGTAGGTAAAGCGAAATTGGGAACAAGAAAAGACTGAGTCCTCGAAGTCCTCATATTCGGCAACCTGCAGGTGCGCTATTACATAGCAGCAAGGGCTGGGTAACCGTACGTGGCAACTGGCAAGGCATCAGATCAGATTAGTGAAGAGAAAATCCATTGCTGATTATGTGCATCCATTGGAAAGGCGTTGGCAAGGCAAAGGTAAAAGGCTAGCATTGAAATTGAGCCTTGGAGCTATCACGTGAAGGCAAAGAGAGGTCCTTGATTAGATTTTGCTATTAGTACACAGGGTGTACCGCATCAGGTTTTGCTCCTGTACTTGTGCATGCGTGGACAACTCAGATAAATTTTTCACAAAGAGTCAGTCGTGTGAAGAACCATGGCGCCAACGGATACCAGGTTTCAGGTGGAGAAGTTCAACGGTATTTCAAACCTTAGGTAATGGCGAGTGGTCTGATGGAAGCGTGAAACTCATCATCGGTCGGTGATGATCAGTAGTACTCTGCGGTGTGGGTTGAGTGGTGTGGCTTCGCGGCCCTTGAGACTCGACCGGGACAACAGAGGCTCAACGCAGTAATAGCGGCGAGGCGTGCAGTATGCATGGGGCATGCAGACGAGCCTGAGTTATGGTGATCATACATGTGGTGAGACAACTGCAAATTTGACTTGGGATGACTATAAGCAAAGGTAAAATTTCTTCAAGTTTTAGACATGCAGTCAAGAAAGGAGCGGTGATGTTGAGTTCAGGTAAGTCTTATGTGTGACACTCAATATGTGAGTAGTTCGCTTTCACACAGGTTAGTGATCAGTGTGTGATGGCGTTGGACGGATACTCTTGAAGTTGAGAGCACAAACTAGAGTAACAAGGAAAACTTAATTTTGCTCGAGTGTTGAATGTGTTCAAGAAAAGAAGGGGCTACAAGTTGCAGGTGGAGTCACATGGAGTCTTTGGAGTAGCAACGGTACTCATGGGATAAGTTCAAGTCCAATGTACATGAAAGTTTGACGCATTGACGAATTCAAGGTGGTGGAGAATATTTGCCAATATGGAGTTTGTTGGAGTTGTGGCGAGTATTGGGTATAAGGTAGGTTAGAGTTGGACTTATAGTTGTATTGTGTTTAGATAGGATATGGAGTCATGTCCAAGTAGGACACTTGTATCCTAGGCCTCTCATATATAGTGGGGGTAGACACACGTGTAACATATGCCAACATAATAGAATAGGAACGCGGGGAACGCCGGCGGCATGTGCCGGCGTCCAGAGGCGACCGGGTGCGGTATTGTAACGGTATCATGGGAGGAGCGTCCATAGTCAGGCCCCGGGGATGTAGGCATATTGATGAACTTCATTAACAAATCTCGGTGACGTGCTCATGTGATTGTTTGGTCCTCGGATGATCAACTATGCATCTCGGATTTAATTCTAACACTAACAAATATGAGATGTGGGCTTGGACGTGAAAAAGGAGTGGAAAAATCTGTTTATGGTATCTATCGATCAAAGACATGCTATTTGATCCAATAAAAGAAAGGTGTGTTATTATAGGATCAAAGTCTCAGGAAAGGTGTGGCATTTTCTTAAATTGCCCAAATGTATATACATGTCATTGAGCAGAACATTGTTCATACCGCTATAACTAACACCGTTATATAGGTTTTTGATTCTGTTTCCTTATAAACTGGATCAGCCAAAGCTTAAGAGGTGACTCTTAGCTTTGGCAGCTTTGTGAGCAATATATTCAGCTAGGAAGGGAACCCCCCCGACCGTTCAAAAAAAAACTAACACCAACATAGCCTGCTATTTAAAACTTTGATTTTGGGTGTTGCTTACCCATCAAAAAGTACGAGCCACAAGGAGAACATGATTTAAGTTCACACGGTCACATCCCTTAGCCATACAACAATAGAGAACAACAAATTTTGAGATAGAACCTGAGCTTTCCTTCTATCGCCAAAAATCCAAGCATGCACCTCCAAACAAGTTTTTTCAGACCTTATCTACTACCACTATAAAAAGAAAAGAGGGGCAGATCCAAATAATCACATCCATCCATTATTAACATCTAATGGCTCTTAATCCTCCGGTGTTTAACGCTACCAACCACGCATTACGCCGCTATAATCCATCGATCGCTAATCTGCCCATCGTTAAACAAAAACCGCTGCCCTCACACGACCGCACGACCTCTCTCGCCCCCTCCTCTTCCTCCCCCGCCGTTACTCCCGCAGCCTCGCGCCGCCTTAGCCGCAGGAGCCGCCCCGCCGCGCCCGTTGCCCCGGGAGCCGCCCCATCGGGGGAGACCCGCCGCAGGTCGCCGCCCTTCGCCGCGGGAGAGCCGGAGCCGCCGCCTGTCGCGCGCCGGGGGAGCC
>NC_041393.1:611500861-611511784 GCF_002162155.2 Triticum dicoccoides | reverse complement strand
TCGCCGCGGGAGAGCCGGAGCCGCCGCCCTTCTCTGCGGGAGTCGCCGACAAGTCGCATCCTGTCGCACGCCGGGGAAGAGCCGCCCCAGGTCGCCGCCCTTCGCCATGGGAGAGCCGGAGCCGCGGAGCCGCCGCCCGTCGCGCGCCTGCCTCTCCTCCTCTGCTACCGCAGGTACGCCGACGCCTCCCTCCCCCATCAAGCGCGTGGCTGCCGACCTGATTGACGAGGTTGAGCGGATGAAATTTCTCACCCCAATCCCAGTCCGCGCTGCCGCCTGACCCTCCGCCGCCGCTCCTCTTCTTGGCCCTCGCCCCACGCACATCGTCATCGCCCAGATCGCGCCCACCCTCCAACCCAAACGCCCCATCTTCCCCGCCGTTGTCGGACGCCGCCTCATCCCGCCGTGACCGCCCGTCGCTGAACCCTTAGGCATACAACCCGACGGAGCCGCACATGTCGTTGACGAGTATGCGGAATCCGCCGCCCAAGCTCTGTTTACCAAGACATCGTCGCGGGCTCGCTGTTCCTCTGCAAATCGACGTCCGCCCCTCCCCCGTGACTCTCTCCCCGCCGGCTGTGACATCCCGGACACTGCTTATCCGCTCTTTACCCTGGCGTCCGGCTGCCTACTACGTCAGGTTCCCGTTTCAGCGACGGTGGTCAGTGCAATTCTGCACCGTGCTTTGCTTTGCCCCGTCGGCAGATGCAGTGCGTGTGTGTGCACTGGCCTCGAGTCTAGCTTGGAGGCGGCGAGGTGTCTAGGCAGCGCTGCTTGCTCTGTTTCTACTGGCGCTGCTTGTTGTACCTGCTTCTTGTAAGTTCTTGCTCTAGATGATGCCTGTACGTTTTGGATGTCAGCAAAAAGTTTGCAATGCAAGTGGCAGGTGACAACTTATATAGTTCGGAATTTTGTTATATCCACTTAACCACTTGGTGTAAATCTGATAGGTACTTATAAACTGCTTTTGATGTGTTTTCCTCGTGAACAAATGTAAATGATATTAGAACTGAAATTTTATAAGGCTGTGTACTTAAAAGTTTAGACTGATTCGATGCATCTTTAAAGACTGAATTACAGGATGTGTGCTATGGTTCACACATAATACCTTGCTATTTAGATATTCTGCCTATCAGTGAAATTTGATTAATCCGTTGATGTATATGGGTTTGTGTAAACTGAAATTGTGTGCGTAGCCTGATTTATGGAGCAATGGATAACAAGGTGTGAACTATATATTTTATTTGAGTCAAGGATTGTTGAGTACCATAACTAATCCATTGTTTTTTCCATCTTGCAGCTCTTTGTGAGCTGGGCTATGTGGCGGCATCTATGATGAGTATCGCTACTAAGGGATGCTTGTTCACGTGAGGCAAAATTCGTCGTCTTCGATTTAACTAAAATCATGCTATAGCTTGATATGTACACCTCAATGAATGGTAGTTCTCCATTTATAAGTAGAGTCAAACATCACTATGAAAGCAAGCTGCCCAATTTATATGCGTTGATTTGCCTGATGCCATGTCATGATTTTCATTACCAATATGCATATTTGTCAACCATCGTGTTTATCTCATAGGTGATCTCTTGCCGCATGGCCCTCAGGTGGCCCGGTTTGGCTCAGATTTGGGTTGTAGTGCTGCTGGTGTTTGTTGTTTTTTCGTCCGTGTGGCCATCTACTCCCTCCGTTCTCTTATGGCTACGACTGTGAAGCTACTGTAATTCACAAGGTTTTCTACCAGCTTTTTTTCACTACTTTCTACTGAGTGTACTGTATTTTTTGCTTTTTTTCTTTTCTTACTGTATCGAGTGATATGGTTGGAGAAGTAAAGTGTGTTTATCCTTACATTAAACAAATAGGTGCCATTCAAGTGTTAATACAAGTATCATACTCACCTGTCGAGAATCGAGATCAACAACTGAACTGAAAATCTTTATTTGTTATGTTGTCAGGTGGACGAGGGCTTCAATGTCTTGGCCTGACGTCCACGGACCTAGCTGGATGGTCACCACCACAATTTGTGTCATTCATCAGCGTGCCAAACAGAACTGCTCACCACAGAATCGGATGCACCACAAGTATGAACACGCCACCATCTGCTCACTCCTCCCTCGCCGTAGGTCGGCAGATGATGAGGAACTTCCATCCCATGGTGAGTTTCATTTGCCTTTAGGCGATTTTGCCTCAGTAAGTTTGGGCTTTCTACAGTACACTACATTCTACTGACAGTGGATTAGGATTATCCTCGATCCATGACTTTCAATCATTCCTCTGCCATATCGCGCTAGGCTTTAGATTATGGTAATGCAAATCCCTCTCCCTCCACCTCCTCAGTTCGGAATCATTGTTCCTGTAATAGTGAAGATGAAAAACAATTCTAACTGTCCTTTCTGGAAATTGTTTGATGGTGTCCATTGTAGGCTAAGTTTTATTGTTTTCCAAGTTTGAATCAAACATGCTGGTGCCAGTTCTGCCCTTAAAACTTGCACACTCCCCTTAAAACTTGCACACTCCTATATTTCACACACATGAGTTTCTTTAAAAATGCACTCGTGGTGTAATGGAGGAGGTTCTGAGTGTGTGATGCCTTCTTTGTCTCCTCTTTGCTAGGTTCAGGGCTAGGTATTGTGGCATTTGAGATATCGCATTAAGCCCTCCAACTCTCTAGCAAAATTATGTTTACATTATTCGTAGGTACTACAAAAAATTTGGTATAAACGATGGATGCCTCGGTGGTGATACTGAATCAAGAGATATAGCTTCTAATGAGAAAGGTGTGGTAACTCTTTAATTGAAATGCCTAATTTGACCCCCCCCCTCTTTACTAGGATCAGGGCTAGGTACTGCGGCATCTGAGATATCGCATTAAGCCCTCCAACTCCCTAGCAATATTATGTTTACCTTATTCATAGGTACTAAAAAAAATTCGGTATAAATGGTGGGTGCCTCGGTGGTGATACTGAATCAAGAGATACATTTTCAAATGAGAAAGGTGTGGTAACTCTTTAACTGAAATGTTCATGTTACCCAGTATGGTTTGGAAATGAGTCGAAAGAGTGCATTTTTTCAGTATAGGATTGTATGGAACTGAATCATTCTCTTTTGAATAATGCATTTTTATGACGAATTGTCCAATGTTGTTAATGTGCAATAGAAGCATTTTCAAGATTTCAAGAAATAACACTCTGGAATTGCAAAAAAACAATGGTGCTCTGCTATTTTTATTCAAACGAGCTATTCTATTTTCTTTCTTCACTTAGATCAACATAGATCATTTTCAAGCAAGAGAATTATAATAGTGCAAGCTCTAGATTGCTGCTTATAATTCAAAATACTCTTTGTTGTCTTGATAAAGTAGTTGTTCACTTGCAGGATGTGGGGTGTGGGGTTACGTTTGGAAGGGATAAACCTTGCTGGTTATCACCAAGCATTTGAAGAAAATGGTGCCAATGGAGAGTGTCTTGAAAGCATCTTCATGTTTACAACCGAACAGACTTATCAGGTTTTGTTATATGAAACAGAGAGATTGTACCACACGTTGTACAATGTTGATCCACATTACATGTTGGCCCTTACTATGTTTTACGACATATCAAATTCACCACATACACCAATTTGCCCAACAGTTTCCTCCAATGACAACGAGGAAGATAGGAGGGAAGGAAAACGAGGAAGATAGGAGGGAAGGAAGGGAGGCGCTAGGGTCGCCACTCATGTCACTCGAGCAAGCGACATGGGGGCCTTTTCTTTCTCGAGAACAAACTTCCATGACTGACACGTCTGCCTTATCTTCTTTGAGCACGAACCTCCACAAATAGCCTCACAAATCTGGTTGTAATATTTATATAGACGTGCGTTGCATGTGCATGCTCATGCTTACTAGTATTACATAAGCAGCAAGTATTCAACAGGACAAACCATACTTTTCTCCTAAACAAAATAAACAGCATTACGCCGACCACAAGACTGTCACAAGCGATAGAGACCCAATACCTTAAACAGAATAACATAGGCTACAACCAAAAAACAAAGTCGTCAACACGCATGACGTTACTGCTCACTGTTCTCAATCTAGCTTGATCATCTTAGGCTTCTGCTGCCACCATCCTCTTTGCACCTCCACGCAGCATGAAATAATGCTCACTGTGAATTGCTCCTTGGTGGTGTCGACCTGGTCGGTAAATGCATCGACCACCTTGCGCCAGAGACGACGAATTTTATCCCAAACCTATCCGTGCAGCAGTACTAAATAGTCAGTCCTGTCACAAAACCTCCACACAAAATGTACTATGATCAAGTTTTCAATGCATCTTGTTTCTTAATTGTACCAGTGCATTCAATGTTTGAAAAAATAAATTAGAATTGATTCAACCTCCAGATGTTTTAGAAAATGGATTCTTAGCTAGACTTAAACATGCAGTCATCGGCATAACACAAAAGCATCGCTCTTATCTGTAGGTTTGGGGCATGGTTCCAGTTAAAATTCAGAATTTTCTGTTACCAAAAGTACAAAATAGCTAACATACTGATAAGTCAAGATCCCAGAATGGAACACAAGCATAACGGACAACCGAGTTCTTTGATTAGAAATCTCTTACCAATTTGGCCGCATAAGCCAAGTGCTCACACGTCCGGACATACAAAGGTTTCAAGACCTCATGCTTAGCTTCAGGATTTGTTATCTTCAAATACCCCTTACTGTTACTTTTTCCTTCTTTCACTTCTGGGTCTTCCTACAACGAGGACGAATCATGCGAATGGAAGAACTTACATTTCATTTCAAAAATAAGAAGGAAAACATTATAAACAGACTGCCATAATGCAAGTGTGCATTTCCTCTAAAAGTCATAACAGAGTCTACCTGATGATCAGCACCCTTTTCTTTCACTTCTGATTCTTCCTACAATGAGGACGAACCATGCAAATGGAAGAATTTATATTTCATTTAGAAAAATGAGAAGTAAAAGGTTATAAACAGACTACCTTAATGACAGGGTGCATTTGCTCTGAAAATGGATGTCCCTGATGATCAGTCATAACAGAGTCCACCTTATGACCAGCTCCCTCTTCTATCTCTTCTAGGTCTACCTACAACGACAACGAACCATGAAAATGGAAGAAACTTATATTTCATTTCAAAAGTAAGAAAGAAAAAGGTTATGAACAGACTACCTTAATGACAGGCTGAATTTGCTCTGAAAGTGGATGTTCCTGATGATGAGTCATAATAGAGTCCACCTTATCAAGCAATACCTTGCGTTGTTCTGCTTGAATCCATGAATGATTGGTCCTATTGTCAAAGAGGATCACCCTATCTTGGCACAACCTCATCATCTCCTACGAAGATTAAATGGCTTGCAACGTTTCATTCTGAGTCAATAAAATCCACCCTTTGTCCGAACTTTTTTTTGACAAAGAGTGCACTAAATGCGTTTTGATGCGAAGAATCGTGCAAATACGAGACGGTATATATGAAGCTGAAACAGACCTTCATGTACTCCGGAGCATCACTCACCATCTCCTTGAATTCATTCTGCCCTACCTCGTCTCCGTGAGTGAAAACCAAGACCATGCGCTCACCAAACATCCTCTTTATGGACTCAACCGCCGTCGCATCTTCTTCAGAGAAGCGAGACGTGGCCGAGAAGACAACGAGGGCTGCTTGTATCCCGTCTTTTGCCATGCTCATGCACTCCATGGCCACTTTCCCGACATCAACCGTGACGCTGGCGGTGTTGAGAAGCCCTAATTAACCAATACGAAAAAAATGTACATTTACATTAATTGCACCCAGGAGAGACGGAATCTTGATCAGAAATCAGATCTGTTGCTAGTAGGAGTAGATTGTAAACATCATCTCTGATTCTCTGTACATGTCACGAGCATGCTTAGTCGATTACCTGGTGTGTCTATTACTTTGACGATGCGGCCATCGTTGAGCGTGGTGCTTTCCATTTGGCAAGAGAGCGTGACGCTTAGCGCTTGGAAGCGAACGCCTCCTGCCCAAGGAAGCTGTTGCCGGTGGCGCTCTTGCCGTTGCCGATCTTCCCGACGAGGAGGAGCGTGACGCCGGTGGGACGAAGGGGCGCCTCGGCGTTGTCGTCTCGTCGCCTCCTTCCCCAGCCATCACGGAGGAACTCCTTTCCGCTGGGAAACTGCGTGATTACTCAGTCAGTGATCAAAGCAGGACGTAAGAGACGGATCAAGAAAGGAAATATCTCGTCTTTTTACCAGCACATGGTGGCACAAGCAAGAGTTGTGAAGCTGAGCGGCCGGCTGAGAGTGAATCCTAGGAGCCAAGCAGCAGTAGTGTCGCCCAGTACTTATCGTTCTCCTGTTTTTTAATGAAGAAGAAGAAGAAGAAAAAAAGAGGAGGTGAACGTGGCGTGCCTCGATCGCGTTCCCGATGAGTTCGTAATAACTCCCTAGACGGCCGCTTCGTATCCCCGCTCTGCACGGCGTGAATGACGAGAAGACAAATTTACACATACACAAAATTGATCCTCTGTTATTTGAATGATTTTGGGAAAATGAATCAGTGATATGGGAATAATTAGTGAAAGTATACCAAACTAGAGTTGTGTTTTCAAATTTTTCTTATGCTGGTCATCGCCACCTTTTTCTAGCCATAGTAGGTTTTTTCTACTACGCAATGAGTTTTGGATGGATTTTCCTCGCATTTCCGAAAACTAAGGCCTCATTCAGTTTGGACGATTTTCGTAGGAAAAGCATAGGAACAAGGATTCCAGAATTTTTTTTTCTATATATGCATTTGGTTTGTAGGAAACGCGTACACGAATTCCGTAGGAATACTACTATTTTCTTGTGTTTTTGAAGGAAACTACACATCCACTCAAAGCTCATTTTGCGCACAGGAACGAGGCAAGTCAATTCCTTAGATTGGCAAGTGTCATCCTATCAAATTCCTATACTACTCCTAATTCCTACGTTTTGATTTCCTCCAAACCGAATGAGCCCTAAATGGGATGGGAAAGAGCACGACAAAACCCATGCCCCGGATGCCCCTATAACTTCGTTAGAGTCACAAGCAACTGACACCATGGTATATAAACCCGTACCACACGGCATGACGGCTTCCATTACGTTGGAATTTGAGTACTCCCAGTTTCTTCATGGACAAAGTTACTCGCATAAATGTGCGTGGCAGTATCTTTTAGTGGTATGTTATACTCCATTCAGAATTTTTATGTGCGGAGTACTTCTTTTTGCGAGAAAAATGGTCTATTATACTTTGTTATCAAACTTTTATAAAGTGAGGTTACATACATTTAGAATCCGCTCAGAATTTTTTTCTTATTATGTCTTAATTTTATTTAAAAAATATAAGTAAATGCTAGATAATGCCCTACATGTTGCTGAGGGAGCCTTATTAATTAACACAAATGCATAAATAGCTGCTTAAAATAACTAAAATTAATAAAAACAAATGTAAGCGTGTATTCGCAATACATTTTAAAAACAATAAAATCTATGAATTATGTGGCAAAATGATGTACAAAGAGAGAAAATAATAATTGAACTTAACACAACGCCATCTTTTAACAAAAATGTACCATGAAGTACATTTTTTTGGTCCAAGCTTCCAACACATATAGTGTCCATGACCGCACCAAAACTAACGGAAAAATAACAATTTTGTGACTGACATGCATAACTTTTTATTCCTCTCCAGAAAAAAGAAATGCATGACTTGATGTTGTGGCTTGGTTTGTATCGATAAATTAATGCAAAAAGTAACTCATGAGTACATGCATGATCTGTTGAAGTCACAAAATTTTGATCGGACGGTTATAAATAATTAAGGCGACATGAAAGCACACATGTGAAGATAATTTTATAGTGAGGCCTAGATATTTAGATATAGATGATCAATATGATCCCAAAGAAATGAATATTAATGTAAATTTTATTATTTAAAGCCCAAAACTAATAGTATTTACTTTACTTTCTAAAATTATATTGGATCATTTAATTTCATAAAAGACATTTAGTAGTATAAATCTAGAATTTTCTCTAAAGCTTAAATATCTGTCAAACTGCTACTTTACAAAATCTTGAAATTTGACGGATATTAATTGTATTTTTTCCTAAATTTATTGTATATTTTTATAATTATAACTATAATTATGTTCTTATTGTACAAAAGAACTATTGCACAGAAAATGACTCCTTTATGTTTTTTAATAATTAATAAATATAATGTTTCATGTAAAATAAATCACCTATGCTTGTAATTGTTTGGGATTTTAAAACCACGATATATTTATAATTATTTTATATTCCATAGAAATTAGAGTCTTAGATTACTAACTAAATGAATGTATCGTACATGCATACCATAATATGTTGACCATCATCGCATCTCAAACATCCCATTGAGTCAACCGTCCCTTTGTTTGATTTTTTAAATCGACACAAAAGTGAAATCTAAATCATGAGCCAGCCTCATTGGTGGATGATATTAGTTCGATATGCAGATTGTGTATGTGATATTGACATGCTTCAAAGTGATGCATTTGGCCATGGGGAGAGAAGATCAAGTACATGTATATATTCCACTACGTCATCATCTTCATCGATCTCTACCTCCTCTTTGTCATCTCGATCTCCAGCATTATCACCATCATCAGGATGCAGAGATATGCTTGGACTTCTATGCTTGGTTCTTTTATGTAAAAGAGTATTCTTGTGATCTTAATCCTGGACTTTATATTATGAATCTTTCCCCTAAGATGGCCAAAGGAATTTTCAAAACGATTAGACTAATCAATAACTCCTTGATGGACCTCCATTGTAATTTCCTCTTACTTTATCACCTTTGTTGAGTGTGGATTTTTGGCTCCCAGCATGGAACCTGAAATTTAAAAAACTTGAAAAATCACATTCCGAAGTTCAAAAAAATCTGAAAAAATACACACTTGCTTAGATATGTATACAAAATGTGTGTCAGATTTCCATGATGAAATATGTTCTGATGTGTGCCACACAAGAAAAGATTTATCTACTTTTGTAGTGAAATAATACATATGTTAGGAATACATGTTTTTTTGTCTATAGCTCGCACAAAAATGCATTTCATCATGAAAATACACAAGCAAATTGTTCAAAAAAAAGAAAATATACAAGCAAGTGGCGCACAACCATATGTATGTGTGTATTTATTTTCATAATTGTTTAATTTAGATTTTTATTCTTTTCAAAATCTGGACTCCATCGAGCCCAGGAGCCAAAAGCAATCGCCTGCCTTTTGTTGCGTTTTGAAGTTGTAGAGACAACTGGAGGGGCCTGAAACAAGAGAAAATGTGTTACCAAACAGTAGAGCACCATCATACAACTTGAATCCATTCCACAAGTCCTAGATCAATGAGATATTCAAAAGGTGGGTGAACTTAGTAGCTTGTGTATATAGAATCATTAAAAGCAGTTACAATGTAAATATAAGTATGATGGCATGGAAACAAATGCATAAAACACAGAAGTACTAGTGTTATGGTCGATACTATGTGAAGTAGTACTAGTGTAAAACACACAAGACTAGAGGTATTGTGCTAATTCAGGAGGTGCTTAAGATACATTGTATTGGGAGTTCCTTGACAGGGCACTCCCTCTTTTAGGATGGAGGTACGAGGATATATTGCCATATGTCGTGGCGAGAATATATAGCTATGGTTTTTTTATCATTAATGATCTCCACTGGTACGTAGAATGTGTATTTGGGTAGCACGTTGTTTGTTGAAAGAGAATCGAATTCAATGTCATTCTCTAATATAGTGGTCAACAGAATGTGTAAGTGAGTAGGGACTATGAATTCGCAAGGGCATGAAAAATCTCAGAATAATTAAAAAGATTTTAAACACAAAACGGTTACAAACTCGACGCCAACTCACCGAGAATGAGATGAGCTGCATTAAAAATATTTGTTTTCCATTTATATGTTTTTGAGAACTTTCCATGTATATCTCGGCAAGTACAAAAGAGAACATTCCATTTATCTAGGTAAATATTTAAAAGTTGACATCAGCTTTTTGACTTTTGCCTGCAAACATCAAAATTTGTCATGCGGAAATAGATAAATTTGCCATGATCAATGTTGTGTAAGATTTGCCATGTTTTTGAAGTGAAAAATTTCCAGGTAGTGTAAAAAATGGTCATAAAAATTGCCATACTGCAGTGAGTAATTGGCATGCATTTGGGATCCGAAGTAGCTGAGGTAGCCAAATTTATGACGCTAAAAGATCCGACGTCAGATGTATATTGGGGTTCTCATAGAAGAAGATGTGTATTGGGTTTCTCTACCTTCTTTTAAGAATTGGGGTTCTTTATCTAGTACTTTGTTTTAAAAAAAAGCCACCATCAAAAGGAGTTTTTTTTTTCAGTTTTGCTAAAGCACATCTAGATGTGTCATAAGTATTGCGCATCTAGATTCGTATGGGTATTTCTTTTTGCATTTTTTTTTCCTTTTCATACTTTTTTTGAGGGAAATTTTTCTTTCCATACTTGATTGTGTCACTTAGATGTGCAATATAAGTATGTCACATCTAGATGTGACCTAGACAAAAAAAAAATTGACTGCCACCGCAAGGAGTTTTTTTTTAGGGATGCCACCAGAAGGAGTTGAAAACGGAGAGGTTGCTACCAAAATCAAACAAAACCGAGCGCGTGGGTGGGAGTGGTAGCAGCAGTCGGCCATATTCTCTCCTTGTTGGAACAGAAACCAGGAAAGTGGAAGAGGCCTGTTGGCCCATCACGGACCGAGTCGGCAACGGAGCCCACGAACCGCGCTAGGGCTGCCCTCCGCCCCACCTTTATATAGGACGAGACGACACCGCCGTCTCCACCAGATCCCCAATTCCGCTTCCACGCAATCCCAGACCCACAAATCCCTAGCGAGTCTGATCGCA